>NC_061514.1:214239075-214279804 GCF_022539505.1 Lolium rigidum
CACGTCGTGTCGGAGGGCGTCTCTGAATCGATATCGTGCGGATTTTGGCGGGATCGCTGGAATCCTCATGGTACCGGTTCCGGGGCATCACAATGGCTTTCCACAATAAGCCCTTCCCAAAACAGCTTTCCCCAAAACATACTTTGTCTGAATGAGGCCAAAATTTTCACACTCATGTATATTTGTATTGCAAATAGTTTGAGGTAGGCCAAGATGGGTTTCATTGTACAAAACACGCATTTTCCATTTTTTAAATCTCATATTTGAATCCCTTAGACTGTTTACTACTCACGTACCCTTGGTTTCTTTATACTACTCAGTTTTTCCCTCTCCCTTCACAAATTCTCATAGGGGACGCCCAACCTTGCCCTGATTGGTCTAGCCCTTGTCACGCGGATCGTGCCCGCCGACCGTTGATCGTATGATCTAACGGGCAGGATAACCCCTTTCTCTCTCTGATCGGGGCCACCACCCTCTCTCTCTCTCTCTCTCTCTCTCTCTCTCTCTCTCTCTGTCGGTGGCTAGCTTCCACCCTCTATCTGTATTATTTTCCATGCGCTAAAAATTATAAACTCTTGTAGGCATTCCTTTTCTTTTAGGGAATATAGTTTGGGATATAGTTTTGGTTATTTGAAACGTCCCAAAAGTGGTATAATTTTTGTACAAACACGAGGCATACATATTTGTGGGATTTCGGTGAATGGATTATTTATCACCCCTCTAACAATTATCAACTTTATTTAGCATTCCTTTTCTTTTGGGGAATATAGTTTTCGTAATTTTAAATGGCCCAAAAGTGGTATAATTTTGGTATAAACATGAGGCATACATATTTATCACCCCTCTGACAATTATCACCTTTCTTTAGCATTCCTTTTCTTTTGGGGAATATAATTTTCGTAATATGAAACGGCCCAAAAGTGGTATAAAATTTTGGTATAAACATGAGGCATACATATTTGGCATATTTGTGGGATTTCGGTGAATGGATTATTTATCACCCCTCTAACAATTATCAAATTTCTTTAGCATTCCTTTTATTATAGGGAATATAGTTTGGGATATAGTTTTGGTAATTTCAAACGTCTCAAAAGTAGTATATTTTTGGTATAAACATGAGGCATACATATTTGTGGGATTTCGGTGAATGCATTATTTGTCACCCCTCTAATAATTATCAACTATCTTTAGCATTCCTTTTCTTTTAGGGAATATAGTTTTGGTAATTTGAAACGGCCCAAAAGTGGTATAATTTTGGTATAAACATGAGGCATACATATTTGGCATATTTGTGGGATTTCGGTGAATGGATTATTTATCACCCCTCTAACAATTATCAACTATCTTTAGTATTCCTTTTCTTTTAGAGAATATAGTTTGGGATATAGTTTTGGTAATTTCAAACATCCCAAAAGTGGTATAATTTTGGTATAAACATGAGGCATACATATTTGTGGGATTTCGGTGATGCATTATTTGTCACCCCTCTAACAATTATATCTTTAGCATTCCTTTTCTTTTAGGGATTATAGTGTTGGTTATTTGAAATGTCCCAAAAGTGGGATAATTTTGGTATAAACATGAGACATACATATTTGTGGGATTTCGGTGAATGCATTATTTGTCACTCCTCTAACAATTATCAACTATCTTTAGCATTGCTATATTCCCTAACACGTATTTTTTTGGTAATTTCGGTGAATGAACACACTAACTTTGAAAAAAACCTACAAGTACATGTAATTGAATAATGGATTTGTAACAAGGGATCCCTTGTAACAACTTCTAGCGCCTAATGAGCAATGATAAGAATCTGATCGCAATTATACAACAAAAAACAACCAGCCATCAGATTAGCTTGCTTCTTCAACTCGATCAGCTGCCTTAACTGCTTGTTCATTTTCATCAGTTCTCCCTTCACTTCCACCAGTTCTGCATTGGGAGCATTAGGCATAATCGGAAGGTCCCTAATTGGAACGGCTCCTCTCTCCGCTGCATTCTCTACAGCAAGTCCCCCCTCCCAAATTGTGCTCCCCAATAGCGCCATTTGATTCCTGCAATTGAAGCCTCTGAACATACACATCGATCCACTCGAAATGCCTGCATTTCTTCATGATCTGAAAACAACAACGTGAACCCTAAATCCCAAATTCGAGGGAATAACAAGAAAATCGAGAGAAAACAGAGCAATTGGAGCGAGATCTGACCTTATCCCCATCTCTATATGGCAAGCTCTCGCATGCAAGGTACTCACGTCCACGGTTGCCATTGTCGTCCTTCTTACAGATCGACCGCTTAAGAGGCTCCTTGCATGGGCAGTTAGGGCATCTTGTCAAAGGCACGGGTCCAAACTGCGGCCATGAAGAAAGAGATGTCGAAGAGAAACTAGACATCACCTGCCTGCCGGAGAAGGGTTGCCGCTGGCGGAGAAGAAGAACAATGGGGCGCGGGGAAAGAAAGGGGAAGCAATGGCACGGGCGCGGGCGCGGGGCTGGCTCGGGCTCCCATTTTGCAACGGTCACCTGGGTAAGCTGTGGGTCCGGCACGCTAGCATGGACAAGTTGTGGGTCCCACAATAATCTGGATAAGTGGAGACGTGTCCACGGCGGGGCACCAATAGCGGCCCCACTAATGGTCAACTTAACGGGATTCCTCCCGTCCGAGCTCCTTCTGTGGGTTTCAGACAAGGCCTGGGGAAAACTGAGGAAAAACTAAGGAGCTGGGGAAAACTGACCACAACTAAGGACCCGAGGGCACGGAAATAGAAAGCCCAAAGTCCTTAGACAAAACCGCTGGAACCAAAAGGGAAAGATGAAGCTAGTCGGAATACTTACCGCGGTGCCGGCGCCATCCGTGTGTATATCAAAATTGCACACGTGAGAGGAATATCACACGGAATTTTGATCATCACCCTGATCCGCTTGTCCAGGGCGTCGCCAGAGAGGTTGTCCTTGGAGGCGCGCATATTTTCATCGCGTCCCGTGTACTGGTACATCAAGCGGTCGCGATGTTGAAGTGGTTGGATCCGCTTGGTGAACCAGGACATGGTCAGGTCCTTCCCCGACAAGCCGTCTTCCGTCAGCTTGCAGATCCGCCCGACCGCCCTTGTCAGCTGGGGCGTCTTGGATATATGAGGACATTTGGTCCAGGCGGGTGTCTCGTTGGCGGGCCCGTCCTTGAATTCCGGCAGGGTCTTCGAGCTGGCTGGATCGGAGCGATCCTTCACGTAGAAGAATCCCCCGGACTAGTACCTGACGGATTCATGGCGATCCGTGTGGGGGTAGACGCAGCTGGGGCGGAGTTTGAAGGTAATGCTTCCGCAGGTGGCAAGCGACGACGTCTGCGGGGCCGTCTCCTTCTTGACGGAAAAGAAATATTGAAACAAGGGCAAATCCGGAGTTACCCGGAGATGGCCCTCGCATAGGGTGATGTGGTTGGCGATGGCGAGGATGCTGTTGGGGGAGATGTTGTGTGGTTGCAGGTTGTACTCCTTGAGGATTTCCGTGAAGAAATCACTCGGGGGCAACGAGAACCCGCGCTCAACCAGTGCCCTGGTCAGAACCCATTATCCTGCTTCAGGAGCCGGGATCAGGGTTCCAAGAAGCCCTCCGCTTCGAGGCCGCGTTGCTCATCGTCCGTAGTGGTGCAGGGCCACCACTGCCCCTTGACCTCGCCTTCGCGCGATTGGGCCTTTGATTTCTTGGTGGCGACCTCCTCCACCTTCTTCTCCATCTGTTTGGATCCGGCCAGATCCTCTGGGTTGGCCGATGTCCCTTCGAAGTTTTTGCCGGAACCCTTAGAAGGATCCAGCTGAACAAGGCTGAACGGTGGAGGGGCGGAGGAGATAGGCGTTGCTGAGATCGGTTCCGTCTGTGAGGGAGGCGGAGTCGAGGAAGACATCTACAGATTGCGAGTGCACTAAAATTAGCCGGAACTATTGCTACACCCTAATCGTCTTACCAACATCGGTGAAGAAGCTTGAGCTGAGGACTTACCGGAATGGTTTCCGCGGTGGTCGGAGACGCCGCCGGTGAAGAATTTGCTGCGGTGGCTCGCCGGACTTAAGATCTCGATGACCACAGTGCGGCAGTGCTAGCTCCGGCGGAGTCCGGCACGGCGGAGGACTGAAGCTCGATGGCGGCGCTAGACGGAGAGGTGAAATGGGGGGAATGACTGATTAGGAGTGTGCGGTTGGATATTTATAGGCGCGGGATGAGATTCATGCTCCGCATCCTGTGGTCGGAACGCAAGCGTCGCGCCGTTGGATGATGGACACGTGTCAAAAACCCTAGCGGTAAAAATGGCTAAGGATAAGTTACCGCTCGAATTACCCGAAAATGGCGCCAAGATTGGCGGAACCGTTTGAATCTCTTAAGGTTCCGGGTAAGAGTTTAAAGACGATAAGCCGTTATCTCTGCAGGGAAGTAACCCGGAGACACATTGTAAAAATGAGGACGATGGATGAAGTCCCGCGAGATGAAGGATTTTTCCGGCATACAAGCTGGAAAGGAAAAAATCATAAAGTTGGAGTTCTTCAAATTTCCCCGTGTTACCGAGAGGATTGATGGAAGCAAAGATGGTTCGAGCAAGGCAGAAACAAAGAGGTGAATCTCAGAGAACTCTGGGGGCTATTATTGTGGGTATATACTTCATGGGTGTACCATCGACAGTGCCTAGATCCGGCAAGCCCGGGTGGCCCACAGACGTGATGGTGGCGTATGGCCCATCGGGCGGCCCAGTTGCTGTAGATCAAGATGGATGAAGTCCAGCCCAGGAACAAGGAGCCAGATCCACCGATCAACTCTAGAAGTCGGATCCGGCCTGGCCCATCAGGGGTAGCCAGATCCGCTACGAAGTATAAGGGGAGGCGGATCCTTGACGTACACGGCAAGATAACATACCGTAGTTAGGCAACTTGTATTCCGGCTAGGACTCTCCTTGTAAACCCTAGATCCTTGCGCCTTTATAAGCCGGATCTGGGGAGCCCTAGAGGCACAACCAGAACTCATTGTAACAACGCGAAAGCTCCCAGATAATTCCAGACAAGCAGTAGTAGGCCCTATCCTCGTGCAGGTGTTCCGAAGCTGGGTAAATCGCATACCACCGTCCCGAGGACTCTCCGCCCAATATCCTCTACTTCTTCTTCCCTCCATGAGGATCCCTCCTCTAGAGTACCGTCGAATAGGCAACGACACTAACCTTCTCCAACAATTATTTTAGCTCATCTGCAGTGAAACTACCGGACTTATCATGCTTCGTATGAGCCTTTAGATACATATTGTTTGTGCGCATACGATGTTTCTTTGGAAGGAAACTAAAGTGCCCACAATCCCCAAGTTTTCCTTTTAGATGTTTTGAAAGAGGATCTTTGTCACAGTGAATACAAGAAGCATAGCCTTTTGTAGTACGTTCTGAAAGAGTGTTCAGAGCTGGGTACTCGTGAATACACCAAAGAACTGTTGCTTTAAGAGAAAACATTTTATCCTGAGCTTCTGATAGAGCATCAGTTGTCTCCACATCTTTCCAAAATAACTGTAATTCTTTCATAAGAGGCTCTAGAAAGACATTAAAGTCCTTCCCAAGTGATCCAGTGCCTGGAATCAGCAAGGACATCATGAAATTTGACTTCTCCATACAACCCCAAGGTGCAAATTTGTATGGAATAACAAAGACGGGCCACATGTTGTAGTTTGTGCTCATGTTGTTATAGGGATTGAACACATCAGTAATAAGGCCAAGTCTAATGTTCCTGGCATCTGCAGCAAAGTCTGGCCACCTTCTGTCAATATCTTCCCAAGCCTCGCCGTCAGCTGGATGGCTCATTTCACTCAAATGTTTTCCTACCTTAGGCTTTCTATATAACTTGTGCAACTATGCTTCATCTGATGATTTTTTGGTAGAAAAAATCCTTTGCAGCCTAGTTATCAACCGAAAATGCTTCAACACTTTCTTCGGAGTCTTATTTGCTTTAACATTTTTCCATCTTGACTCATCGCACTTGGGGCAATAATCTAAGTCATCATATTCCTCTCTGAAGAGAATGCAATTTTGGATGCACACATGTATTGAAATGTATCCAATCTCTAATTTATCGATAACAACCTTCGCTTCACGGTATGTTCTTGGGAGTGTATTAGCAGGTGGAAATGCTTCACGCAAGATCTGAAGGATGTCATTAAATGTAGAGTTGGTGATCAAATGTTTTGACTTCCATTGAAGAATTGTAACCAGAAAGGACAACCTCGTGAACGAGGTACATCCAGGATAAAGTTTAAGTTTAGCCTCTTTTATTATTTCCTCATAGAATGACTTCTTTTCTTCCTCAGTATTGGGAATATAATTTTCTTCATCTTCACCATTGTTGTTTCCATTTACATTTCCATACCCATTTGCCCAAGCATGCTGGTCTGCTAGTAAGTCATCCAATCGCGCATTGAAAGGAGAAGGCATTGCGACATCACCGTCATTAATAACTGCATCAGCATGTTCTCCATGATATATCCACCGACTATAGGTTGAATCTATGGCGTTCATTAACAAGTGTTCCCACACAGCACGCTGAGATTTGTAATACTGATTACAACACAAGTTACACGGGCAGTGTATGTGTGCAGTAGGACTGTATCAAGCACTGATGAAGTCCACAAAACTATTCACACCAGCCACGTATTCGGTTGTAAATAGTACACCATTCATCACCCATCTTCTATCCAGCTGGTCAACAATTAATGTTCATACAGTTAGAACGCTTCACATGTCAGACATTTATTGATAAAATTATATATATTTACAATACATAATCTATACCATATTAAAATATACTTTATGATGGATACGATGGTGTTAATTTGAGACTCTAAATGTTGATACTTTTTGGCATAAATTTGGTCAAAGTTCACCCGGTTTGACTTCAAAATCTTATAGATATTTTGACATAGAGGGAGTATAGTAATATACTACTCCATAGAGAATGGATCGAGGGACTATATGCTACGGACTTACTGTGGCTCTCGGAGAGCGAAAACAAAGATTTTTTGGGGCCAGTCTGGCGACAGTCAAGAGTTGCACGTCATGGCGGGTGATGGTGATACATCCGCTCTCGCATTCCAGAGAGCGTCAAAGTGATACGGCGGCGCGGGCGGCAATGGATCTAGTTAGCTCACTATCCCTGTCTATTCGCCGCCTGGTCCCTCCCGCCGTGAACTAAACAATGTGGTGAATCGTGAACTAAACAATGTGGTGAATCGTGAACTAAACAATTTGGTGAACTCCCCTCCCGCCAAATAATGGTTGTAAGGCGCGAACAGTGCGTTTAGAAGGTCTCCGGTCCGCCGAAGCTATTTTTTCGAGCTGTCTCCCGCCGCTTTCACGAGCTGGGCTCATAGGTAAACAACTCGTTCGGCCAAGGCCTGTGATGTCTATGCACACTTCTATTCTTGTAGATAGTGTTGGGCCTCCAAGTGCAGAGGTTTGTAGAACAGCAGCAAGTTTCCCTTAATTGGATCACCCAAGGTTTATCGACCTCGGGGAGGTAGAGGTTAAAGATATCCCTCTCAAGCAAGCCTGTAATTACGATACACGAAGTCTCTTGTGTCCCCAACACAACCAATACACTTGTGAGGTGTATAGGTGCACTAGTTCGGTGAAGAAATAGTGAAATACAAGTAATATGGATGATTGTAAGTGGTAATTGCAATCTGAAATAAAAATGGAAGCAAGCAAACATGATAAGAGCTAAGCCCTACTGGAGGCCCGATCTTCACGGATTTGGGTGGGATTCGTGGGGGAGGTGGTAGAACACGAAGAACACGAAGGGGATCAGGGATACAAACTCACACACACATACAAATCGGGTTGTCCTCGTTGGCCCGAACCACCAACTCGATAAAAGTTGCAGGAAAAGACCTTTCGGTAGAAGTCCCGCAAAAAGATCGACGAATCGAATCCAAGAGATCTAGAAGGGTGAAAAGATCAAGGTTGATAGAAGTGCAAGCAAAAGACCCAAGAGGTAGAAGTGAAAGCAAAAGACCAATAATTGATAGAAGTCACCAAAGAGATCAAAAGGATTCAACAAGGAGATCGCGTGGTACAAGATCTAGGATCTATGGTAGCGATTCCCACATGGGCGCAAGAGCAAAGCTCAGGTTTAATATCACATCAAGTCTAATCACATATCTGAGCCAACAAGGCTATTTATAGTTGGTGGGGCGAAGGGATAAGTTACATGCTAAAACGTGCAGTTTTGGGCTGACACTCGTGCAGGCAGAAGATCCGGTCACTGGGGGCGGAAGTTCTGGTCGGGGCGGAAGTTCCGATCTCAACGGGCGGAAGTTCCAGTCGGGGCGGTATTTCCGGCCAACTTCCGGTGTAATTCCGAAAATGATCGTTTTCCTTGCAAAAACATCCAGGGGGTTTGGAGCTTGATTTCGGAACTAGGGCGGAACTTGGGCGGAAGTTCCGGTCCTTGGGGGCGGAAGTTCCGGCTGGATCCTCTTTCCTGGGCGCTGGACGACATCTGGGAGGCATCTGGCTGGAAGTTCCGGTCCTGGGGGCGGAAGTTCCAGCTGGAGCGCTAGGTCTCCATCTTCTCCATCTTCAGCTCCCTCTCCATTGGCTTGGTCTCCATGGCTTGCGTCTTGTTCGATGTACCTAATTGAACACAATGTATTTGCATGAAGTAGCATGCCGTCCAATGAGGTATCAAATGCATACGTGGAAAGGAGCGAGTTCACCTCTTGGTGTGTGGCTTTGGCTCGAGCTCGTGTCATTGGGCCACGAGGAGGGCTTGACGGTCTTGATGTAGTGTCGGCCTTGGGTAGGGCTACATCATCTCCCCCCTTGAGAGAGAGTCGTCCTCAACTCTATGTTCTCCTCATCTTCATGATAGGGTGAAAGATCCGACACATTGAATGTGTTGATCGCCAAGTACTTGGACGTTGGTATGTCGATGACGTAGGCATTGTTGTTGATGCACTTCAGGACCTTGAAGGGACCATCCCCTCGGGGCTTGAGCTTGGAGTTGCGTTCTTGAGGGAACCGGTCTTTGCGAAGGTGTATCCACACTAAGTCTACTTCATTGAAGATCCTTTCCTTCTTCTTGGCGTTGAGGCGGGTAGCTTGGCAAAGTACATGTTCTTGTATGGTTGCCCTTGTGTCTTCATGTAGCTTCTTCATGGTGGTGGTGCGCTTGTCGAAGTCCATGTTCGTTCTCTCATGGAGAGGTAGTGGTAGAATGTCGAGTGTCGTGGAAGGTTCGAAACCATAAGTGATCATGAATGGACTCCTTGAGGTTGTGGAGTGCTTGGCTCGATTGTAGGCGAACTCCGCGTGGGGGAGACACTCTTCCCATGACTTCAAATTCTTCTTCATAAGTGTGCGTAGGAGCATTGAGAGGCTTTGATTCACCACTTCCGTTTGTCCGTCCGTTTGTGGATGCGAGGATGATGAAAACAAGAGCTTGACTCCGAACTTTTCCATGAGCGACTTCCATAGATAACTCATAAATGTGACGTCTCGATCCGACACAATGCTTGCCGGTATTCCGTGTAGGCGGACGACTTCTCTGAAAAACAAGGAAGCAATGTGTGAAGCATCATCGGTCTTATGGCATGATATCAAATGATCCATTTTAGAGAACCTATCAACTATCACAAATATTGAGTCATGACCATTTTTTGTTCTTGGCAAACCTAGTACAGAGTCCATGCTTATATCCGACCAAGGAGCATATGGAATGGGTAAAGGTGTGTAAAGAGCGTAAGGGTTGGTGGTAGACTTAGCTTGTAAGCATGTTGTGCAACGGTTGCATAGGCGCTCCACATCTCGCTTCATTCTCGGCCAATAGTAATGGGTGGAGAGCATGGAGAGCATCTTGTCACACCTAAAGTGTCCCATGAGACCACCGCCATGGGACTCTTGCAAACGCAACTTACGAAGAGAATACTCGGGTATACAAATTTTGTTAGCTTTAAACAAGTAGCCATCATGCAAATAAAAATCATCAAATCCTCTTTCAATGGAACATTTTGCAAAGATGGGTCCAAAGAAGATGTCGGATGTGTAAAGTTGTTTGATTTCCTCAAGACCCAAAACATGAATGTCCAAGCGAGTGAGCAAAATATTATTCTTGCGGGAAAGAGCATCCGCAAATATATTGTCCTTGCTCTTCTTGTATTTGATTACATATGGAAAGGCCCCAATGAACTCAACCCATTTTGCATGTCTATTGTTCAAATTGGTTTGACTTTTCAAATACTTCAAAGACTCATGGTCGGAGTGAATAACAAATTCTTTTGGCCAAAGGTAATGTTGCCAAACTTCAAGAACTCGAATTAAAGCATAAAGTTCATTGTCATAGATGGGATAGTTGAGGCGTGCGCCATCCAACTTCTCACTATGATATGCGATGGGTTTACCATCTTGCATAAGGACACCACCAATTCCAAGTCCTCTCGCATCACATTCTATCTCAAAGTTTTAGCAAAAACAGGAAGTACGAGAAGTGGTGCCTCGGTGAGTTTCTTTTTCAATTCATCAAAAGCATTTTGTTGTGCTTTGCCCCAAACGAACGGAACATTCTTTTTTGTAAGCTCATTCAAAGGGGAATCAATGGTGCTAAAATCTTTCACGAAACGTCTATAGAAGCCGGCAAGTCCATGGAAACTTCAAACTTGCCAACGTTGGTAGGAGTGGGCCAGTTGTGGATGGCCTCAACCTTTGAAGAGTCCACTTCAATGCCATTGGCGGAAACAACAAACCCAAGAAAAACCAACTTGTTTTGTGCAAAGGTGCACTTGGGAAGATTTGCAAAGAGATTTTCGCGGCGTAAGATGCATAAGACTTCTCTCACATGTTGCACATGGTCCTCGAGATTTTTGCTATAAATGAGAATATCATCAAAGTATACAACCACACTCTTGCCAATGAGAGCTCTCAAGATATGGTTCATAAGGCGCATAAAAGTTGATGGAGCATGTGAAAGACCAAATGGCATGACAAGCCATTCACAGAGACTAAGTTTGGTATTGAATGCCGTCTTCCATTCATCACCAATTGCCATGCGGATTTGGTGGTAGCCACTATGCAAATCTATTTTCGAGAAAATCGTGGCACCAATCAACTCATCAAGCATGTCATCTAAACGCGGAATGGGATGGCGGTATCGAACGGTAAAGGCATTGATGGGGCCACAATCCATACACATTCTTTGCGACTCATCCGGTTTAGGAACGAGAATGACCGGAACCGCACAAGGGCTTAATCTTTCACATACATACCCTTTTTTGAGGAGATCTTGAATTTGTCGTTGAATCTCCTTTGTTGTCTTAGGGGTTGGTGCGGTAGGCGGCGCGGTTTGGTAGAGGGGCGTCGGGTATGAGGTCGATGCGGTGCTCAATTCCTCTAAGTGGTGGTAGCCCATGAGGGAGCTCGTTGGGGAAGACATCTTGAAATTCCTTCAAAGCGACAACAAAGACGAAGGAAGTGTTGTTAAGTTGTTAGTCTCCGAGGTGACCCCTTGCAAATGAGCACATACTGCAATTTGGTGGATGGGTTGTGGTGCACTTCTCTCATCTCACTCTTGGTAGCTGTGAGGACACTCGTCATCTCACTCACATATGGCTTGTGGCGATCACTCTCTTTTTTGTGGATCACTCTCTCACCTCTCATCTCACTAGTGATGGTAGCTTCCTTAGCCCTCGCTAAATCCTTTGCATTGTCCGCAATTACTTGGCTAGGAGTCATTGAGCGTAGGATGAAGGATTTGTCGTCGGCCTTGAAGCTATAGGAATTTGTGTAACCATCATGGTTTGCTTTCTTGTCATATTGCCAAGGTCGACCAAGTAGCATGTGGAACACCGTAATAGGCACTACATCACACTCAACGGTGTCTTCATATGCGCCGATCTTGAAGGAGATTGTGACGGTGTGTTGTATCTTCACATTTCCGTTGTCGCTTAGCCATTGCACATAGTAAGGATGGTGATGTTTCCGGAGCGGAAGGTTGAGCTTGGAACATAGTTAGGTGCTTGCAAGGTTGTGGCAACTACCTCCATCGATGATGACCTTGATGGACTTGCCATTAATTCCGACTCTTGTTTGGAAGATGTTGCATATTTGGTCTTCATTGTGGATTGCATGGGTTGTCAAGACTTTGGTTACCACAAGTGATGGGCTTGCATCATGCACACATAGGATTTGCTCTTGGTCTTCCAATTCATCATCTTCAAGATTGGTTGCGGCTTGCACTAAGGCTTCATATTCACCTTCACTTAAGTACTCCACATCTCCATCATCCCGAGTGATCATAACTCTTGTGTTCTTGCATTCAAAGGATTTATGTCCTTGGGCGCCACACTTGAAGCAAGTGATGTTACTAGATCCCGTGGAAGCTTTGGAGAACATAGTTGATGGTTCCGGCTTGAAGCCTTTGGCTTGATGGCACTTCTTGTTTGCTTGGGAGGATCCTTGGAGGCAATAGCACTTGTATTTTTGATGCTTGAGGAGGCATTCGTTGCATTTCTTGCGGCGAAGGAGGTCTTTGTTTTTGCACTTACTAAGTCTTCTCGCACTTGGCGCTCGGCGCTTGTAGCTTGATGAAGTAACCCAACCATGTTGGTGTAAGGCAAGAATTCCACTATCCTCTAGACGAGAATGTTCAATCCATTCAAGAATCTTGCCATAGTTTGCTCTTCTCGCTCATCCATATTCGCACTCATCATGGTCATGTGCATCTCCTTGTAATACTCGTCAACGGACTTGAAGCTTTGCTTGAGTTGAGTGAGCTTGTTGAAGAGGTCACGTTTGTGGTGGGCATGAAGCGCTTGTGCATGATTTCTTGCATCTCTTCCCGTGTGTCAATGGGCTCTAAGTCTTCTTTAGAACGCTTCTTGTTTACTTCTTCGCACCAAACATTTTCATATCCCTCAAACTCAAGTGATGCCATGGCCACCTTCTTTGCTTCGAAGAAGTTGTGGATGTGGAAGATCTTGTCAACCTTGAGTACCCAAGACAAGTATGCATCGGGGTCTTCTTCTCCTTGGAACTTGGGCATCATGAACTTTAGCTTCCCAAAGATTTCTTCCTCATTACGGTCATTGCGTCTAGGAGGTGGTGTTTCTTCACCATGGTCTTGACGTTGTTGAGGTTGAGGTTGTGGAGCTTGAGCATCTTGATTGTTGTTTCTATTTTGTTGACGAGGAGGTGGTCTTCCATGACCTTGGTCTTGATCTTCATTGTTGCGACGGTGTCGAGGCATCACACTTTCTTCACTTGATGCTTGGTGATGACTTGATTCCTCATTTCTCCCAACCTCTCGTGCCCGAGGAGGTGGTCTTCTACCATGAGGTCGATCATCATGATGGCGACGATTGTCTTGACCTTGAGGGCGTGGTGCCCCATCACGTTGAGGTTGAACAACATTGATGATTTGGCGCTCTTGGTTCACTTCTTGTTCGGCTTCATGTTGTGGTTGTCTTTGAGCATTGGCCACTTGAGATGGACGAGGTTGTCCTTGTTGTTGATGTGCCGCTTGCTCATGGCGAAGACGTTCTTGCTCACGTGCTCGAAGAAGATCTTGATCATGACGAAGATGTTGTTGTTCCTCTTGGAAGTGAGCTTCACGGTTAGCTTGTTGTATCCTTTCTTGTTCAAGTTGACCACGTGCTTGCTCCGCATCTTGAGCTTGTTGTTGAAGTACTTGAACATCCACATTATGGTGGTGTGGGTCTTCATTAGAAGCATAGTGAGATGGAGACGGAGCTCGATGCCTTGAACTATGAGAGCGCGAAGACATTGAGTGTTGGCTTCGATTGTTGGCGATGTTGGCAATAGCTTGTTCAAGGCGTGCCAACCTTTCTTATTGTCTTCTCATGATCGCCACGTTTTGTTGACCTTGAGTAGCGAGTGTATCCCTCATATCATGGCCTTGAGCATCAAGCTTGTCATGGAGGTCTTGCACTTGGACATTGAGGTCCCTTCTTTGCACTTGAGCTCGTCCTTCATAGCGTATGACGGTCTCATCCATCCTTGTCGTGAAGTCATGGATGCTCTTGTTGACGGCAGGAGTATCTATCCAATGTTGGTTCCGCATCATCGGTAGTTGGTTCCCTTCTCCACTAGACATGGTTACAACTAAAACAAGAACTATGTTGTGGGTGGTTAGGAAAACTACCAAAAGTGTCAAAACTTGCAAACCAAAATCGAAAAGGTGGTTCAAGTCGGAGGACAACCGATATGTATGCACACACAGAAAACGAAAAATCTGTATGGTGTTAGGTATGGATGTGGAAAGCCAAATGGAAGAACCAAACGAAAAGTCTATTGTAAAAAGTGGGTAAGATCCAAAAGTCACAAGTCAAAAGCGGTGATCACAAAAGGCATACACAAGGTGGAACACACGCACGGGACAAAATGGGGTTAGCGCAACCAAGGAAAATGAGCACAAACAAAACTGGTCCTAACGAAGGCTACTTGCTCTGTGTCACGCTAACGCAAGAGAGAGTGTGACTTGGTTGCAAAATTGAGAACCAACAAGATTTGCGCAAGACGCCTCTCTTCTCTTTTCTCTCTTTTGCTTAAAAGCTTTGGACTCTTTTATGTATAGGTGTCACTCAACAAATCGCGTGATGCGGGCTGAGCCCGTGTGGGTTGCCCGATCTCACGAATTGACCCGGTGAGTGTGATTGCAGAGGGGGATTCGCGGGGAAGTGGATGAACGCGAAGAACAAGATACAAACACACGCACACAACACAAATCGGTTATCCTCGTTGACCCGAACCACCAACTCGATAGAGGTTGCGAGAAAAGACCCTTCGGTAGAAGTCCCATAAAGAGATCGACGAGTCGAACCCGAGAGATCTAGAAGGGTGAAAAGACCGAGGTTGGTAGAAATGCAAGCAAAAGACCAAACGGTAGAAGTGCAATCAAAAGACCAACAATCGATAGAAGTCACCAAAGAGATCAAAAGGATTCAACAAGGAGGGATACAATAGATGGTTAATCTAAGGTGGGGGTTTCCCAAATCCACAAAGGGATAATAGAGGCATAAGTCAATTCATCTAAACATCATCTCTCCCTCATGAAGGTGGGGGTAGGTTCCTATTTATAGGTAGGGGCCGAAGGGGTAAGTTACAAGCCAAAGGGAGCTGAGGTTCGACAGGGCGGAAGTTCCGGCCATCAGGGGTGGAAGTTCCGGCCGCAGCTCTTCAGTGCGAGCATCTTCGGCCTTGACAGTGTCTGGGCGGAAGTTCCGGCTTTGTCGGGCAGAAGTTCCGGCCTGGAGCGTCCAGCTCCTCTTTCTCCTTCTCTTCCATGCTTCCGTGACATTGTCCTTGCGTCCTCGGGTCTCCATGGCATCCTCTCTTCTCCCCGTACTTGTCGTTGAGTTCCTATCATCAAGATATGACGGGGTATGAAATGGTATATCGTCCCAAATAGGCGATTCGAGGCACGCGTAAAGGAGAAGATTCACCTTTGCGTGCCGTCTTGGCGATGAAGCACATGATGCGGTGAAGACCGAAGGTCGCCCCGTATCATCTCCCCCCTCCCCCCACTTGAAAAAGAGTCGTCCTCGACGATAACTCATCATGAATGTATAGAGGAGGTAGATGACACGAACGCTTGAATGTCGCTTCACTTGTCAAGATCCCTATCAATAGCACAAGAAAATCCAAGCAACACTCAAAGCATAGCCAATGTTCCACGGGTTTAGCAAGAGAGCGCAAGTAGAAGGAGGTCACCTTAGCAAGATGTCGGTGTGCTCTCATTGAGAGATCTTGTGTAGTCGAAGTGTGGGGTTGAACCCATTCGTTGACGCTCATCCACAAGTCACGTGTACCTTCACACAACAAAGACCAAGCAAAGTATGTTTGTGTGTGATATTGGAGCACATCATCGATGACATGTCCTTTCATGTTCACAACACCGTTAGCACAACACCAATTTATCAAGAATAATGCATGTGCAAGGTCAATGTGTAAGAACTCCGTATGAACATCTTCCAAATGTGGAAACACAAAAACTCCAAATTGTGAGACGACTATGATGTCCATCTCATGCATAAACTCATGTGCATTGTTGCACTCAAGGCATCGGAAAGAGAAATTGTTCAACATCCTTGACGCAACAAGAGGAGAATTTGGCCAAAACACATAAGTGGAAGTGTCCAAAATATCATCAACATGTGTGCACACAAACCATTGGAAAGCGAAATTTGTCCTCCTATTTGGTGCAACACACAACATATCTTCCAAAAAGTTCACCAAGAAAACATTTGCACAACCGTGCATGCCAACAAACCAAATGAAAGAGAAATTGGTCAACTTGTTTGAGGCAACACCAACGGTAAGAATCACATCATCATGCTTGCAAAAGAACCATAAGAAAGAGAAATTGTTCGACATGTTCAATGCAAAGCATGGGAAAGGTATTAGAGCCGGGTTCGATCTTGAACTTACTTGTATTATGCTCTCAAGAGCTCTTTCTGTCAACTCGTGCTCAATCGAGGTTGACATTGGCATTCTTGTACCTACACACACAATAGGCAAAGCAAAGAACGTGTGTGCATGGTATATGAACACATCATCCATCATGATGGTCCATTTCTTTTGCACATCACCATTAGCGTTAAGCAAACCATCATAATAGATATGGTGAATATGCGGGGTAAACACATGAACATGCTCATCATGGATATAGGCAAAGTCTCCAAAATTTGAGAGAGCTATGGGGGCAATCTCATTTACAAGCATATTAACATTATGGCAAACCAAGCATTGGAAAGAGCAAGTGTTCAACATTTTGGTTGCATTAATGGGAGAGTATTGCAAACATTTTTCACAAAACATGTTCAAGATTTTATCATTGTTGTTGACAAACCTAGGGAAAGAGCAATTGTTCATCAAGGGTGTCACAACACAAGCATTAGCATCATCATTATCATCATTGCAAGCAACACATGGGAAAGAGAAATTGTTCGACAAGTTGCATGCAATGTGAGATATATTGAAACACTCATAGCATGGCATGATCATATTGTCACAAGCAAGTAATTCCACATGATCGACAATGTTATCAAGCAAAGCATCACATGGAGGAATGAACGAAGCATATGACATAGCAATTGTATCATCATCATCATCATGCATGCACTCACAAATCATCATGTCCACTAGTGGGATCATGGCATCATCAACACCTATGTTGTTACCTTTGTAGTCCGACTCATTTGAGGTAGGTGGTGTGGAAGTAGTAAGATCCATGTGGTCGACATCTTTGACTTCTTGTAAGCATGGTGTGATATCATCATCTTCATGCACCATGTACATCTTCTCCATGATCAGGAACTCGTCCTCCATGGAACCTATTGCAACATGAGAAAACACACTAGAGGTAGAGGTTAAGTTGTTAGAATGTGAAATGGCCTCTATGGACCTATCAACTACCTCTCTCAACTCACTCGGTGTATCACTCATGTCCTCCAAATGGAAGCACTCAAACTCACATATGGGGTGGGAGTCACTCAACTCACTATCACTCTCACTCAAGTGGGCTAAGTGGCTCTCATGCTCACATGGGATTGGTACCATCTCATCATTAAAGCATATAGGAGTAGGCTCGATTTTCTCATCTCCATGCGCGTCCATTGGTGAAGGGATCATCCCATGCTCACCATTCTCAACTCCATTCGCCTCCTTTGTTGAAGGGAAAATCTCATGCTCAACCTTCTCAACTCCATCGCCTCCCATGTTGACACCATTTGATGGCGCTATGGTGTTGTTGAGAGCTAGGCTCGAATCAACGTCACTCTTGACTTGGTCTTCTCGTGCTCCATCTTGAAGTGTGGACTTCATAGTCGTCCTCTTGTCCATTTCCTTGCACCATTCTTTGAACACGATGGTATCTTGAAGTGTCTTGTTGGCGAATTCGGCATCCAATTGGGCGAAGTAGAGCTTGTGGGCTTGTGGTGTGTTGCATTCCTATGTCATATGCTTGTTGGATGTGCACACATCACAATGGAGATTGGGGCATTCCCAAAGATGACCGTCTTGTTTGCAACGAAAGCATTGGGAGCTACTTGGTCTTGGTGGACAAATCATTGTCATGTTGGCGTAAAGTTGGGTAGACCGTCCTTCATCTTGAAGTGTAGACTCCATAGTCTTCATCTTGGGGCTTGAGCTTCTTGTAGGCGCCCTTGTGGTGGTGGCGGTAGGAGAGGGAAGCACCATGAGATGTGGTTCCTCTTTATTTGTACTTGGCACCATCTTGCTTGTTGGTGTAGTGTCTTGTCTCGCACCATTGGAGATCTTCTCATGTGTAGGCGGTCTTGGAGATGCCATTGTGGTGGTGGCGCTAGGCTTTGTAGACACCCTATGGTTGGTGTTGTTGATCTTTGTATCCTTGGCCGCTTCATGTCGAGGCTCTCGTCTTCTTTTATCATCACCATGTCTTGAGGGGTGTCGTCGAAGATCCTTGGGAGGTGTTGGTCGATGGCGAACATGAGGTGACTTGTGTCGGCGGCGGTCATGTGGTGATGCATGTCGATGGTGGTCATGAGGTGGTGATGGTCGACGAATATCATGAGGTGACGTGTGTCGATGACGATCCTCGGCATGCCTAGATGATGGTTCTTGTAGCTTGGCACTTTGCTTGTGGCGCCTTCTTGAGGTCGGAGGAGAGTGTTGATGACGATCATGGTGGTGGTGCTCTTGGTGTTCCATAGGATGAGCTCGATGTAGATGATCATGTGCATAAGCAGTCTCATGGTTGCGCCGTCTTGAAGGTCCTCTATCTTCATATGTAGTTCCATTGGCTAAGATGGGGAACTTGTAGGAACCGGTCTTGTTCAAGGTGGGGTCGAAGCTAGGTTCCACCATGGTGTTGATGTCATGCTCGAGGTAGTTCTCGGTGCGGTGCTCCATCATGGTGTCGTAGTCGTAGTCCAGGTAGTGCTCCTCCATGTCGTCGTAGTCGTAGTCGTAGTCGAGGTTGTGCTCCACCATGTCGTCGATGTTGTAGTCGAGCTCGGAGTGGTGGTCCTCCATATTGTCGTCCGTGCTTGGCGAGCCATGGTCGGTGTAGAGATGCTCGATGTTGGTCATGTCAACGATGCTTGCGGAGCTATAGTCGGTGTCGAGCTCCACATGGTCCTCCTTATCCGCGGTGCTTGCGGAGCTATCACCCTCATAGTACTCCATGTCGTCCTCCGTAGGCTCATTCTCACTATACATGTTAGTCTCTAGGATTGGTGTATATATGGTGGAAAGAGAACTACCAAAAGGTCAAAACTCGCAACAAAATCGAGAAAATGGTTCAAGTTAGAGAATAACCGATATGTACTCAACACACACACTCAAAGCACACGCAAAAGGCTAAGAACTCTATATGGTGGTAGGTGAGGAAGTGGATAGCAAACGAAAAGAACCAAAGAAAATGTCTATTGTCAAATGTGGGTAAGATCCAAAGTCAAATGTCAAAGGCGGTGATCTATGTCAAGGAAACACGGAAACGCACACAAGGAAGAACAATGGGGTTAGCGTGACCAAAGAAGTGAGGAAGTAACAAAATGGTCCTAGCGAAGACTATTAGCTTGGTGTCACGCCAACACAAGAGAGACGGTAGCTCGGTTGCATATGAGAGAAGCAACTAGATTTGCACAAGATGTCACTCTTCTCTTTTCTCTCTTAGTGCTTACAAGCTTTGCACTCCTTTGTATCGGTGGACACACACTCTTTTTCTATTTCTATTTCTTTTTCTCTTTTTTCACTTTTTCTATGCTTAGAAGCTTTATTTTTCTCTATGTCACACTTTTTCTTCTTTTGTGTATCTTTCTCACCGAGCTTGCTTCGGAGCTTTGCTCAACACAACGCACACACACACCCTCTCACGGTCGTGACACTTGTGCAATGCTTCGCAACACTCGGAAAACCACTCTCAATGGGATAGGTACACAAAGAAAGAAACGAGGCTACAAGGGGTGTGGCAAGTTATACCTATGGATGTTAGGCGGTGTCAAGCACACGAACTTGCGATGATCGAGGTGGTGTCGATGATGATGTCGAAGTTGCACTGGAATCCGGGGTGCCAAAGGTGTCGTCGCGGTGTTGATGTAGGCGCGGAAGCGGAATAGACAACCAATGCACTCCACAAGGAAATCCGAACACAAAAGTCAATGCCCGAAAAGTTGGGTCAGAATGAACGGTCGAAGTTGTCAAAATTTTGGAGTCAAATGGGCTCAAGAAAATTGTCAAAATTTGGAGTCAAGATGGGTGGGATTATGGTAAAAATTTGAGTTCAAATGGGCTCCGGAAAGTTTTCAAAAGTTGGGTCAAAGTGGGGTGTCAAAAGTTGCTGAAATTGGGGTCAAAACTGGCCCGGGCGGAAGTTCCGGCCTTGTTCCGGCCAAGTTCCGGAAATGCAGAATATGTATCCAGGGGTTACTGCAACGAAAATTGCTGTTTTCGGAAGTTGGGCGGAAGTTCCGGCCCACCGGAAGTTCAGCTGTCTACGGCCAGAAGTTCCGGTCACGGAAAATTTTCAGGAGATTATGTGCGCTTAATGGAAATTGGAGCGATCGATTTTTGCTGTGAACTGGCGCTGGCTCGCGAGGGAACAGTAGCGACGAGCGTCTTGGTTTGCTGAGCGTGTGTGTGGGCTTGGCGTGAGGAGCGTCAGGTGCGTGGCGTGGTCGGTCGCGCGTGGAGGTAGGCCCGTGGCGGTGCGTGGGCCAGCAGTGGTGATGGGCCAGGCGGGCGGGGCGAGTTACCTGCTGCTGGCTTCGGCCTTGCGTGCGGGGCGTCTGGCCGGTGCGGCCGTGCCTTAGCGGTGTGATCGCGTGGTGGGGCGAGCGAGGAACTGGGGCGCGGGGCCGGCGGCGGTTGGTGTAGCGTTGCGCGGGAGTGGGCCAGGCGGAGGCAGCGGTGGTTGATGGCTTGCGCGCGGGTGGCGGGAGGAGGTGGGTCAGGCTGTGCCTGCGCTGATTTGGGTCGCGTGGTGGAGGATCGAGGCGCGCGGCAGGGGCGGTTTTGGCTGGGGAAGACGAACGCGTTTACCAGTATTTGGAAAAATTGGCGCGAGCGGAAGTTCCGGCCGTGCTGACCGGAAATACCGGAAATACACGATATTTTAGATCTGGATCTGGGCCGATGAATTGCACGAACACTGGGCCGAAAAATGGAGCCGAAATTGATGGATTTCGAGGGGAAACGGTGGAATTGGCCGGTGAAAATTGGAGGAAGTGTAGATCAACACCAAAGACAATAGATCTGTGGACCAAAACCACAAAAAACGCAACAAATCCTGAGATCCAAATTCGAGCTATTTTTTGGGGCAAAAATTTTGGGAAAATTTTTGGGCGAAATTGGTGAAATTGGAGGGTCAAATCCGTGGCAACCTTTGCTCTGATACCATATGATGCGGGCTGAGCCCGTGTGGGTTGCCCGATCTCACGAATTGACCCGGGTGAGTGTGATTGCGGAGGGGGATTCACGGGGAAGTGGATGAACGCGAAGAACAAGATACAAACACACGCACACAACACAAATCGGTTATCCTCGTTGGCCCGAACCACCAACTCGATAGAGGTTGCGAGAAAAGACCCTTCGGTAGAAGTCCCGCAAAGAGATCGACGAGTCGAACCCGAGAGATCTAGAAGGGTGAAAAGACCGAGGTTGATAGAAGTGCAAGCAAAAGACCAAACGGTAGAAGTGCAAGCAAAAGACCAACAATCGATAGAAGTCACCAAAGAGATCAAAAGGATTCAACAAGGAGGGATACAATAGATGGTTAATCTAAGGTGGGGGTTTCCCAAATCCACAAAGGGATAATAGAGGCATAAGCCAATTCATCTAAACATCATCTCTCCCTCATGAAGGTGGGGGTAGGTTCCTATTTATAGGTAGGGGGCCGAAGGGATAAGTTACAAGCCAAAGGGAGCTGAGGTTTGACAGGGCGGAAGTTCCGGCCATCAGGGGCGGAAGTTCCGGCCGCAGCTCTTCAGTGCGAGCATCTTCGGTCTTGACAGTGTCTGGGCGGAAGTTTCGGCTGTGTCGGGCAGAAGTTCCATCCTGGAGCGTCCAGCTCCTCTTTCTCCTTCTCTTCCATGCTTCCGTGACATCGGCCTTGCATCCTCGGGTCTCCATGGCATCCTCTCTTCTCCCCGTACTTGTCGTCGAGTTCCTATCATCAAGATATGACGGGGTATGAAGTAGTATATCATCCCAAATAGGCGATTCGAGGCACGCGTAAAGGAGAAGATTCACCTTTGCGTGCCGTCTTGGCGATGAAGCACATGATGCGGTGAAGACCGAAGGTCGCCCCGTATCATCGCGAGATCCAACCAAGGCCAATTTGAGGCTATTTTTTGGGATTTTTGAAAATTTTCTCAAGAAATTTTTTGGGGGTGTGGGGGTCAAATCCGCGGTAACCAAGGAGCTCTTGATACCATATGGTAAGAGCTAAGCCCTACTGGAGGCCCGATCTTCACAGATTTGGGTGAGATTCGTGTGGGAGGTGGTAGAACACGAAGAACACGAAGGGGATCGGGGATACAAACTCACACACACACACACACACACAAATCGGGTTGTCCTCGTTGGCCCGAACCACCAACTCGATAGAAGTTGCAGGAAAAGACCTTTCGGTAGAAGTCCCGCAAAAATATCGACGAATCGAATCCAAGAGATCTAGAAGGGTGAAAGATCAAGGTTAATAGAAGTGCAAGCAAAAGACCCAAAAGTTAGAAGTGCAAGCAAAAGACCAACAATTGGTAGAATTCACCAAAGAGATCACAAGGATTCAACAAGGATATCGCGTGGTACAAGATCTAGGATCTATGGTAGGGGTTCCCACATGGGGGCAAAAGCAAAGCTCAACTTTAATCTCACATCAAGTCTAATCTCATATCTGAGCCAACAAGGCTATTTATAGTTGGTGGGAAAAGGGATAAGTTACATGCTGAAACGTGCAGTTTTGGGCTGACAGTCGTGCAGGCGGAAGTTCCGGTCACTGGGGGCGGAAGTTCCGGTCCGGGCTGAAGTTCCGGTCGGGGCGGAAGTTCCGGTCGGGGTGGTACTTCCGGCCAACTTCCGTTCTAGTTCCGAAAATGATCGTTTTCCTTGCAGAAACATCCAGGGGGTTTGGAGCTTGATTTCGGAACTAGGGCAGAACTTGGGCGGAATTTATGGTGGGCGGAAGTTCCGGTCCTTGGGGGCGGAAGTTCCAGCTGGACCCTCTTTCCTGGGCGCTGGACGACATCTGGGAGGAATTTGGCCGGAAGTTCCGGTCCTAGGGGCGGAAGTTCCGGCTGGAGCGCTGGGTCTCCATCTTCTCCATCTGCACCTCCCTCTCCATTGGCTTGGTCTCCATGGCCTGCGTCTTGTTTGATGTACCTGATTGAACACGATGTATTTGCATGAAGGAGCATGCCGTCCAATGAGGTATCAAATGCATACGTGGAAAGGAGCGAGTTCACCTCTTGGTGTATGGATTTGGCTCGAGCTCGTGTCATTGGGTCACGAGGTGGGCTTGACGGTCTTGATGTAGTGTCGGCCTTGGGTAGGGTTACATCAAAACATGTAGTAGAACTAGTTGTAAACGGTGTTTCAATGCTTGGAAACAAGGCCTAGGGATCATACTTTCACTAGTGGACACTCTCAACAATGATACCATAATTGAATACATAGATATTATCACTTCACTATGCTACTCTAAACCACTCTCTGGTTTCATAATAAACACAAATTCACTGTGTAGGGATGCATAAGCACTCCTTAAAGTTTGCATTCCCAATCTATGGACGTCCCACGCTGTCACTTTGAGCATACAAAGATGGTACTAACTAGACACCACAATTCATAAGTATTTCTGTAAATTAAGCTTAAGAAACAAACACGGTGTGCACACTGTCACCTTCACACATCTGGACACGGTGTCCCCGGAGATCACATAATAAAACCACTTGAGTAGCACAATGGTTGAAGAATAACATCTATTTATTCAACTAGATTACAAAGCTAATGATCACATAAAGATCATACATGGAGAGATAGATAGACCACATAGCTACCGGTAAAGACCTTGGCCCCATGGGAGAATTACTCACTCATCATGGGAGTTAGCAACGGCGATGAAGATGGCAGTGGAGTCGATGGAGATGGCTCCGGGGGAAATTCCCTGTCCCATCAGGGTGCCGGAACAGAGACTTCTGTCCCCCGAATCTTGTCTGCGACGGCGGCGGAGCTACGGAACTTTACGTGGGTGGAGGCTGATTGTTTAGGGTTCACGCGTCGGGAGGCTTCTTATAGGCGGAAGGGCGAGGTCGGTGGAGGCCAGGGGGCCCCAGACCACCCATTAGCGCGGCCAGGGCTTGGGCCGCGCCTAGGCCTGGTTTGGCCGCCTCCTGGCCATCCTTCCTCTGCCCTCTGGACTCTGTCTTCGGTTCAACAAAATAGGAACTTTGGCTTTTGTTTCGTCCAATTCCAAGAATATTTCCTGTACAACTTTTCTAAAATACAAAACAGCAGAAAACAGGGAACTGGCACTGTGGCATCTTGTCAATAGGCTAGTTCTGGAAAATTCATAAAAGTGCCACGAAGTGTAAACAAAACATATATAAATTGGTGGAAAACAAGCATGGAGCATCAAAAATTATAGATACGTTTGCAACGTATCAGCATCCCCAAGCTTAACTCCTGCTCGTCCTCGAGTAGGTAAGTGATAACAAAAAATAATTTTTGAGGTGACATGCAGCCAACACAATCTTGATCAAGTTATTGTAAAAGCATTGTGAGTTGGGATCAAAGTACTCTAAACATAGGCATGATAGATATAATTCTGACAATAGAGCTTAGCAACTATGTTACAACATGAAAAGTAACTCAAACAAAGGATCATGAATAATAGTGCACTGAAAGCAACTATTTGTTTATGAGCATACAGAAAACATAGCAAATGTGTACTCAACTTGTCCTTTATGGAGTAGCAAAACATAAATGCTAGGCCACCTTTAAAGTTCAAAGGTTGAATAGATACAAGTAATTTAAGAACAAGCAATATCATAATCATGAATCAATCAATAATAAATTTTGGGACTATGCACATTATACTAAGAATGAAAACTATGCTCTCTTAATTGATGCATAAAGAAGAAGATGAAGACTCAACATAAAAGTAAAACAAGGAGTCCTTCTGACATAGGTATGCCTAACAGGCATGCCCAATAAAGGACCCTGGTTATATAAAGAGGACATGAAGCTCACGAACCCGAAGCTTTGGTGGCCCAGAAGCCCAGAGATCTTGGGATAAGGAACGTAGAGTTGTAGTAGGAATCTTGTATCAACATAGGAAAGGCCCAATGCGCCTCGAATAGTTTGTAACTTGTACGACACGAAATGCCTCGGCTCCACCTCCTATATAAATGGGAGCCGAGGGAGAAACAAGGGATCGAAATCTTTGCCACCAGAACCACCGTAATCTCGAGTCGAGCACCTTTGTCGGCTGAACCTTCGAGATCTACTTGCCCTCTACTTACGAAACCCTAAGTCTAGAATCTGTAGGCATTCACGAGTTAATCCCTCGTCAATTTGTGCCGTCTATGGGAATTGGAGGTCGCAAGGTCCTGATATCGATGGCATCCTCAACATCATCGTCAACAACAAGCAATGCGATGGTGATAGGACAAAGGTGGCCGATCTTTCGATGAGACGTGGATAAATCAATTTGTTTGTGGAGTTCGTGCTTGACGATCCGACTACACGTGCAAAGCCCGTGCGCCAATGCAATCGCTAGGACAATCTCCGGGAGTTACTGATCTTGCGGATGCACGATCAGCCTGACCAGCAAGGGTCTTAATTCCTACCTGAAATCGAGAACAAGTAAGAACTAAAGATGCAATCAGAATATTGCGGATATAGATGAAAGCTTGATTGATAATGGTGGGATTCTGAATAGTCGGTCTTGTTCTGGGCGTTGGCCTCAAAAGAAGTACACGTGAGTTGCAGCGATGGCTAACTTTTAATCTAATCAAAATCCAAGTTCTAATGACGGCTACAGAGGGATATATATGGGGAAAGTGAAGGGATTTTCGTCCAACCAGCTAGGGTTGGCCAAAAACACCCCTAAATGGGCCTTCCTCCACTTATATGGCCTCTTAAAATCCCCTAAAATACCTAATCCGAAAATACATGGGCCTGGCCCATTAAATAAGGTGACGCAGACACCAAAAATAACTCTTTGGACGAATTTTATGATGGAGTAACTTGTATAATTCATCCAAGCATCATTGCTTCACTATGGTGGCTTCAATGTTCGAAATCCTCGCTTGCAACGCCATCCTGAATCCTTGCGAGTCTCGCTGCCATCTCCATGCACGTTCCTAATCCAATGCTTGGCGTCCATGCTAGATCCATTCCTAAATAATATAAATATATTTGATTTAGGCAGCATCATATTCTCATATATATCATGAAGGATTCCTAGTAACGACTGTACCTGAAATGTGGCTGTAGGAGTATTGGTTGTACCTATCATAGAGATGTCCTCATCATCCTCCCCTACTTGAATTGAAGTCGTCCTCGACGTAGTCTCATCTTTTTCACCAAGATATGCCTTCAAATCGGAGATTGGGATTTCCTCATCATCCTCCCTTTCTTGAAAGAAAAGCCGTCCTCGGCGATGTTTATTCTGTAAACATGCTAACAAAAGAGACAAGGTATATGCATGGTATATGTATATGTCATCCGTTTTAACAGATCTCTCATGTTTCCCATTTAATTTTGTACATATACCAATATTGTAGTAGCATAGAAGCTCATTAGTTCCCATTAAACATTTATCACAACTCAGTTTGCAGATATAAGTGACGCACATATTAACTCCTTTCAAATTATAATGCTCATCATTAAACCATCCCAAAGTTGGGAAACCAAAATGTAAGGTCTCCAATTTACTAACCACACCATGTTGAAATTATCATGCGTGCTATCCGTCCCATAGCCCCTGCCAAGCCATTGCATGATCTTTTCAGTTTTTGCTTTTTGAGTCTTTGTCTGCAATCGTTGTGTCTCGTGCTGGTCTTAGCGTCTAGAGTCGTTAGAGTTTCGAGTTCTGGTCATAGTAGTCGCGTCGCCGCCGCACCATCTCCGCTTGCAGTCCTCGCCATATCACCGCCACCATACACTTCCGCCACATCTGCCATCAACTCCTTGTTGTGCCTCTTTGGTTCCCATCATAGTAGGGTCTTTCTTGATCTTTGTTTCTGAGTTTTTCCGGAATTTAGATCCGTTTTCTTGGTCAATTTCGCGTTTTCCGTCGGAATTCTGATAGCAGTCTAGCTGCAAAAAACCTGCTTTAGACCACGTTTAAGATAAACCCTAGTTCATAGTTGTTTGCTAAGCAAAACTATTGTTCCCCAACTCTCCAATTCGTTGCGATCTGGAGTTTTATGCTACTGAAAGTTTGTGTGATCTCGTCTGTTCCATTGGGGATTAGAAGATTGCAATCTACCGCTTCGTGGTCGGCGGCTACGTGCGCAAGTGTGTGGAGTTGCGAATATCTTGCAGGGTTGAGAGCTGTTGCGTTGGCATCAGGAATCAATCGAGAGACTTCGTCGGCGTCATACAAGTTATCCTCCTCATCATCATCGATTTCATCCGCTGCTACCATCACGTGTTCATCAACACCCGTCGCTTACTGAGAAGATCGGGCAACCCCTTATCATCTTGGTATTTTGTACATATTGCAGTATTGTAGTAGCGTAGAAGCTTATTAGTCCCCATTAAACATTTATCACAACTCAATTTGCAGATATAATTGAAGCACATATTAACTCCTTTCAAATTATAATGCTCATCATTAAACCATCCCAAAGTTGGTAAACCAAAACTTAAGGTCTCAAATTTACTAGCTACGCCATGTGGATTTAAACAATTTTGCAGCAAGTTATTTGGCATAGAATGAATAGCAACATTGGAGGTCATATCAAAATGAGAAAGCATATACACAAATTCAGTTTTATTGGAACTATAAGAATCATCACACATGATGCAAATCCTATGTACCATAAAAACATTGGTGCTGACATACTCCCCAATCAAATTAAAAGGAACATCAGGGGCGTAGACACTCTTTAAACAAGGAAGTTCATCAATTTTATTTCTAGCATGTGACAAAGATATAGGTGGATCCATCACAACAGAAAACAAAGAATTAGCATGAGAAATCTTAGCCAACACTTCATTATTCATAACCAGTTTTATATGATCCATACTAGAGTCATCTTTCAAGTCACAAGGTTCATTATCAGGAGCAAGAATTTCAGTTTGTGCACTCATAGATATGGAAGAATTAACTTGTACAGTAGGTGTACTCAACATAGTTGGTATATCATTTACACAAGTTCCTAACACATGGTCATCATTGGAAACAAAATTCTCCGTTGGTACACTCATATCAATAGAGGAACGAAAAACAGCACATGGTACACACAAATCTGTAGGTGTGTCAACCAAAAGATTGCTAGTCATATCAATGATAATTTCAGTGGGTGCACTCATATTCCAAGACAGATTAAAGTGATCAATTGGTACACCCAACAAAAAATCTTTCTTAGCATGTAACTCATTTGGGACACTCGAATTGATAGATGCATGAATATCCACAAAAGAAGCACCCAAAACATTTGGTATTGTAGCATGCAATTCAGTGGGTGTACTTAAATCAATAGAAGAATCCATTTCAGTATTAATAATTTCAGTGGACGCGCACATCGTCAAAGAAGAATTCAATACAGTACTAATTGCGCTCACAACAACATCAATCTCAGTGGTACTATCACATGGTACATGCAAATCAGTAGTATGATCCTCTAATATAGGCGGTGTGGCAAAATCATTTTCTACCTCATCACATGGTATATTAATATCAACATTGCATTCATCAATTTCAAGTTCATGAACAAAACTAGGAAACATCTCCATTGTTATATCAGAAGATTGTTTCAAAGTGACAACTCTATCCTCAATCAACTCAATAGACAAATGATCACATGACATATGTAAATCATCATGGAATTCATCAGTCACATGTGGAAGGGCAAAATCAGTACCTTCATTTTTACCTTGTGACTCCAACGTAGAAGATGTTCGCAGCGACGTGTCACAAGTCTGTGGTCGGGCGACTCGCACAACAATATCCATGCGTGGAACGTTGGAAGAAACAACCGGTCCTAGTGTGCATGACTTGAAAGAGTTGGAATGGTCCAACGTTTTCTCCGTATGTGTTTCTCAAAAGCACAAGCTCGAACATATATACCAATAGTAGAACGAGGAATATACTTAAACATAACCTTAATATCAGGGTTCAAGCCATTGAAAAACATGTTTCTAGTACTTTCCTCAAATTCCTTTATATCACAACGGTACATGTAAAATTTAAATTCCTGATAGTAAACATGCACAGTATTACTACCTTGTTCTAATCGTTCAAGGTTGCGGAGCAGTGCACGTTGATGAGAAAGAGGCACAAATTTACGTCTCAAAACAGATTTTAAATCTACCCAAGTAGTAGGTGTATTATGCCCATTTTCTTTATAATTCCAGTCCCACCAAACGGAAGCAAGATCAATAAAAGTTTGGGCGGCAATTCTTACTTTCTCATGTTCAGTAAAATCATGGCATCCAAAAATATTGTCAACCTCAAACTCCCAATCAAAATAAGCATCCGTATTATATCTACCCTCATAAACCGGTAAAGATATAACCCGATCATGATCTCCTCGTAAATGGTTGCACATGCATCTCCGTAGTCGTCATGGTACTCGGGTCGATGGCGTGGTCCTCAATTCCCGTCATGGTTAGTACCCAAAAAGCACAAATGCATATGCCTACAAACTACGGAATATGGTGGTTCACGCGCAATTCGTCAAGCAAAATACAAAGCTCTTACAAGTTCTTACCAAACAGGAGGAAGGTGATATGGCAACCAACAAGGATCAGCTTCTCCCCGAGATTGCACAAAGCGATTACCGGTGTCGACACAAAGCACGTGGAGAAATCGTGGAGCTCGGGAAGGCAAAGTATAGTGATATGGTGGCACAGTAATCAAATCAGCGATGCAAATTGAGTAAATGCTCAACGAAAGTACTGTGCTGGTCCTAGGCTAGATCGTATTAGAGACGCGAGCCTAAATCACCAACGAGATCACGACGTGGCACAAGATACAAGAGGCAGCGAAACTGGCACTGGAGGATAGAGGCACCTATGGTAAGGCGCCCAGGTTTTTTTTTTTTTTTTTTTTTTTGGACTCAATCTTGGCGCCTGACCCTAGAGGTCTCTATGGTAGGGCGTCCAGTTTTTTTTTTTTTTTTTTTTTTTTTTTTTTTTTTTTTTTTTTTCGGAATCTTCCCCTTGGCGCTAGACCATAGAGGTCTCTATGGTTGGGCGCCCAGAAAAATTTTTTTTTTTTTTTTCGATTTTTTTTTTTTTTTTTTTTTTTTGCAGAATCTGCCCCTTGGCGCTAGACCATAGAGGTCTCTATGGTCGGGCGCCCAGAAATTTTTTTTTTTTTTCGATTTTTTTTTTTTTTTTTTTTTTTTTTTTTGCAGCTAGACTGCTATCAGAATTCCGACGGAAAACGCGAAATTGACCAAGAAAACGGATCTAAATTCCGGAAAAACTCAGAAACAAAGATCAAGAAAGACCCTACTATGATGGGAACCAAAGAGGCACAACAAGGAGTTGATGGCAGATGTGGCGGAAGTGTATGGTGGCGGTGATATGGCGAGGACCGCAAGCGGAGATGGTGCGGCGGCGACGCGACTACTATGACCGGAACTCGAAACTCTAACGACTCTAGACGCTAAGACCAAGACGAGACACAACGATTGCGGACAAAGACTCAAAAAGCAAAACCGAAAAGATCATGCAATGGCTTGGCAGGGGCTATGGGACTGGATGATCTAATCTAACTTCTTTTTGTGGGGCTTTTCTGGGTTATAGGTAAAACAAATCTACACTAGGAAAACTGTAAATCTCACCGAGCAACCTGAAATCTGATACCACTTGATAGGGCAAAGGTGTCCGATCTTTCGATGAGATGGGGATAAATCGATTTGTTGTTGGAGTTCGTGCTTGACGATCCGACTACACGTGCAAAGCTCGTGCGCCAATGCAATCGCTAGGACAATCTCCGGGAGTTACCGATCTTGCGGAAGCACGATCGACCGACCAGACAAGGGTCTTAATTCCTACCCGAAATCGAGAACAAGTAAGAACTAAAGATGCAATCGGAATATTGCGAATAGAGATGAAAGCTTGATTGATAATGGTGGGATTCTGAATAGTCGGTCTTGTTCGGGCGTTGGCCTCAAAAGAAGTACACGTAGTTGCAGCAATTGGCTAACTTTTAATCTAATCAAAATCCAAGTTCTAATGACGGCTACAGAGGGATATATATGGGGGAAGTCAAGGGATTTTCGTCCAACCAGCTAGGGTTGGCCAAAAACACCCCTAAATGGGCCTTCCTCCACTTATATGGCCTCTTAAAATCCTCTAAAATACCTTATCCGAAAATACATGGGCCTGGCCCATTAAATAAGGTGACGCAGCACCAATAATAACTCTTTGGACGAATTTTATGATGGAGTAACTTGTATAATTCATCCAAGCAACATTGCTTCACTATGGTGGCTTCAATGTTCTGAAATCCTCGCTTGCAACGCCATCCAGAATCCTTGCAGGTCTGCTGCCATCTCCATGCACGTTCCTAATCCAATGCTTGGCGTCCATGCTAGATCCATTCCTAAATAATATAAATACATTTGATTTAGGCAGCATCATATTCTCATATATATCGGGAAGGATTCCTAGTAACGAATGTACCCGAGATGTGGTTGTAGGAGTATTGGTTGTATCTATCATAGAGATGTCCTCATCATCCTCCCCTACTTGAATTGAAGTCGTCCTCGACGTAGTCTCATCTTTTTCACCAAGATATGCCTTCAAATCGCAGGTAATCATGTCCTCATCATCTCATCAGATGGACGGAGGTAAATGAGTCCAACCTGATCTCGACGATTTTGTTCCTCACACTCCCGCCCGTTTGCATGCATATGCCGATCTGGAGGAGTCGACGGAGATGACGTTCGGGAGCTTCCACTTCCTCATCGGGAAGGAAAGATCGCATCATCTCACGGCACCGATTTTTTCAAGACCGTTGGCGGTCGAGTCTGATTTCTCGGGATCGTCAACATCATCTGTCGATTTAGGCGACAAGGAAGTTTCGCCGCCACGCTTCACCAAGCCCACCGACGGCGGGGCACTTGCCGATCTGTTTGATGACATGACTTTCAGGTCGTTCACGGAAACCGATCTGGACAGCGACTCAGAAAGCTTCGACAACTTCGGCTTCACCAACTTCGACTTCACCAACAACTCTACTGCTAGTAGGGAGGTCTTCGCCGACCTATACGACGGTGTCATCGACCCTGAGGCTGACGAAAACACATCCTCCACATATCATCAGATCTGCGTAATTGCGGGAGAAAGTCGTCAAGAGGATGAAGAGTCTGAGGCTTTCGACGATTTAGGTAACCCCTACGTTGATCCCGCAGATCTCACACGCGGAGCCGGAAATAAATACATCGGATACACGCCAAGAGAAAAAGTACATCTATCGCAGGAAGCATGGGATAGAGCTGCGAGAGTCATGGATGGCACAGAACCGATGACCACTACAGCTACGCTGCAAGTGCTGCAAGCATATCAATATAAAATCGCTCGTTCCAGATGAGAGTTAGAAAAATAACGGCGAACACTCGACTAAAGAAGAGCTGCAGTTGATGCGTCAAGTGAGCGTAGGGCCAACCTGAGTTGACAATCAAGAACCTCAGGAGATAGTCACAGGGACGCCCACGCAAGAGCTAGATCTCGACTGGTAGGTATACCCGAGCAAGAACGGGAGAACTTGATTCAAAACCTCGACATGTCCTTCATATCAACAGACACGAGAGGACACATCATCCCAAAAACACCAGAAGCAGGATATATGGCGACACATGCATTCTTGATGGCATCTAGGCCACCTTAGGGAGATCCTAGGTCATCACTATATCAGTTGGCTATGGTAGGAGTCGGCGTTATGGGTGCGGCGATAGCAGGAAGAAAAATTGCACCACAACCTGAAAGTGCTCCACGCAGAAACAGTCCAAGGAAAAATAGTCCACGATGCACTGTGGCAGCAGCGCGAGATACTCCAAGAGAGGGCGACGCAAGGAACACTGTTGCTCAAGCTCGAGTTGGCAGAGCACGTGAGGAAAGGAGTCGTGAAAACAGAACAAGTGAACGTCGACACACACCAAAAGATAGTGATGAGGACTTGTGCAGACTCCCTTTCTTTACCCGACGGGTTCGCAAAACTCGAGTACCCACTAGCTTTAAGTTGCCCGACAACTACAAAAAGTTCGACGGGTTGCAAGATCCAGAGGATTGGTTTGTTGATTATCTGGAGACAGTGAAGTTGATGGGCAGAACCAGAGCAACAGCCATGCATAGCATTCAGGTCCATCTCAGTGGAGCCGCAAGATCTTGGATGAAAAAGCTGTCGGAAGGATCCGTAGATAGCTGGGAAACTTTCGAGGACTTACTCGTGAGGAATTTCCGATCCACTTTAAAAACAACCAGCATCGATAGATCAGCTAAGGACTTGCAAGCAAAAGCCGGATGAATCGATGAAGGTGTACATTCAGCGGTGGAGCATCATAAAAAACTCGGCTGAGCATGTGTCTGATGAAAGAGCAATCGGCGTGTTTGTTGCAGGAATCCGAAGGAGAGACCTGGTCGAAGAGTTGGGAAGGTCCAACCCCATGACAATAGCAGATCTCATGGAAATAGCTAATCGTTGGGAAGATGGAGAGGATGTCGTCCATAATGAACGGCAAAGGTCACCCAAGGAAGACCGCAACAGAAACAACAGTTAGAACAGGAGACATTTTCGCAACTTCATGGATTATGATGGTCCCAGCCAAATAGCGGTTGGCTTCCGAGGAAATAGTGGAGGAAATCATCGTGAGTACGAGGCATCCAAGCTTACCACCAACTACGACGTGTTACCTGACGGTGGCAGATCCTTGCAGGAGCAAGCTTTCGACACCTCCAAGAATTTTAAGGAAGTGCAGATCCACCCGACGGATCCTAAAAAGACGACGTCCATCGTGACCAACTTGGATAGCGCATAGGAAAGAGTGCTCATCGAGTTCCTCCATGATCGCTGGGAAATCTTCGCATGGTGCCCAGCTGAGATGCCAGGAGTACCCAGGGAACTTGCCAAGCACCCTCTTAATTTAGATCCAAGAGCTAGGCCGATTTGACAACCTTTGCAGCGATTCTCGAGCCAAACCGCAAAGCTATGCTATCTGAGATCCGTCGACTCAAAGAAGCGGGTTTCATCAAAGAGCTACACACTGAGGCCACATGGGTCGCTAACCTAGTGCTGGTCCCGAAGAAAAACACTAAAGTCCTTCGCATGCGCATCGATTTCACGTGTCTCAACAAACATTGTCCAAAGGATCACTTTCCCCTCCCGAGGATCGATAAAATTATCGACTCCACGGCAGGATGCGAACGTCTTTCCTTCATCAACGCGTATTCGGTTACAATCAGATCTGCCTAAAAGAAGAAGATGAAGTCAAAACAGCTTTCATAACCCCTTATGGCGTATTCTGCTACAGAACAATGCCTTTCGGGTTGAAAAACGTGGGAGCCACATATCAGAGGATGATGCAGAAGTGCCTCGCCACGTAGATCAGGAAAAATGTCCAAGTATACATCGATGATGTGGTTATCACAACAAAGCAAGGGTCATCCCTCATTGATGATCTTAGGGAAACTTTCGATAACCTCCACAACTTCCGTCTCAAGTTGAACCCGACAAAATGCTCCTATGGTGTTCCTGCAGGAGAGCTCCTTGGATACTTGGTGTCAGCTAGAGGAATCGAGGCCAATCCAGAGAAAATACAAGCTATCCTGACAAATGAGAAAACCAATCAAGCTCAAAGAGATACAGCAGTTAACTGGATGAGTCGCAGCTTTGAGCAGATTTGTCGCAAGGTTGGGAGAAAAAGCGATGCCCTTCTACACGCTCATCAAGCAAGGAGAAAAATTAGCCCCGCTCAAGGACGAAACTACATCATGGCCAACTTATTTGATGCCTTATTGATCAAGCAAGGAGAAAAATTTCGACACCAACAGTATTGGTGGCACCACGAGAAAAAGAACCTCTGATGTTATACATTGCCACCACACCTCAAGTGGTTAGCACGGTTCTCGTGGTAGAACGAGAAGAAGGAAAAATTCACGGGGTTCAGCGACCAATATATTTCCTCAGCGAAGTCCTATCGCCATCCATGCAGCGCTACCCGCACTATCAGAAGTTGGCATATGGAGTCTTTATGTCAGCACGGAAGCTAAGACACTATTTTTTGGCACACCCGATAATAGTGGTCAACGAGGCGCCTCTCTCGAACATCTTGCACAATCAAGAAACTATAGGACGTGTCTCCTTTTGGGGAATCAAGCTTTCCCCTCGGGGTATCACATACGAAAAAATAAAGGCAATCAAGTCGCAATTTTTGCCAGACTTTGTTGCAGAGTGGATGGAACTCCAAAACACGGGATCCCCAGATTTATCGAGTACCTGGCATATGAACTTCGATGGGTCCAAGAGATTAGAAGGAGCTGGAGTAGGCGTGGTACTTGTTTCACCGCAGGGTAACAAGATAAAGTATATATTGCGGATGACCTTCCCCAATGCATCAAATAATTAAGCAGAATATGAAGCTCTTATTCACGGAATGAAGATAGCAAAAGCATGCGCCGCTACTCAGCTAAAATTCGTTGGCGACTCGCAGCTGGTTGCCCAACAGGTGATGAACAAGTGTGATGTAGTCAATGATAGCATGGTAGCATACAAAGAGGTGTACAATGAACTGGAGAAAATGTTTGATGGTTGCGAAGTCAATCATGTGAGCAGGCTCAGCAACGATGAAGCCGGCGTTTTGGCAAACATCGGTTCGCAGTGTTTGCCCATACCACCTGGAGTTTTCTGCTAGGAAATTAGTGAAAGGCCAACCAAGTAAAAGAAAGCAACCGCGCCAAAGCAGCCGAAGAAAAAGTATAAACCCAAGAAAGACTCGGGGGCTCCAGCAGTCCCAGAAACACATATGTCGGATGATGAGGAAGAACCAGAGCAGGTCATTATGATACAAATCCCTTGGATGCATACTTGGCATATGTCACAAAGAAAGAGAAACCCAAAGATCCAGTGGATGCACGAAGAGTTATTTGGCGGTCTAAGGCATTTGCAGTGGTCAAGGGAGAGCTATACAAGCGAAGTATATCGGGCGTGCTACAGAGATGTGTTACACCCGAGGAAGGACGAGTCATATTGAATGACATACACGAAGGGATACGTGGCCACCACGCAAGCAGTCGAGCAATAGCAGCCAAAGCTTTTCGAGCTGGGTTTTACTAGTTAACAGCAATAGAGGATGCGAAGGAAATCGTGCGTACTTGCGAAGCTTGCCAAAGATTCGCGTCTAAACCTCACTCTCCAGCAGCAGAATTAATGCCAATACCTTTTGCATGGCCTTTTGCACAGTGGGGACTAGACATGGCGGGAAAATTACACAAGTCCTGGCTAGGAGGACACGTATATCTGCTTGTAGTTGTCAACAGATTCACCAAGTGGATTGAAGCGGTACCAGTAACTTCGGTGGATGCAACTTCGAAGTAAACTTCATCAATGGAATAGTTTTTTGGTTCGGCGTCCCTAACATCATAGTCACGGATAAGCTGCAGTAATTTCACCTCCCGAGAATTCAAGGATTACTGTGAACGTGTGGGCATCAAGCTGCAGTTTGCATCGGTGGCGCACCCACAAACCAATGGTCAAGTCGAAAAGGTAAACGGTCTTATCTGCAATGGCATCAAGAAACGTCTGCTGACACCACTTCTAAAAGCAAGACACACTTGGGTCGACGAGTTACCTTATGTGTTATGGAGCTTACGAACAACACCAAACGCAACAACTCGGGAAACTCCGTTCTTTCTAGCCCATGGTGCCGAAGCAGTGCTCCCGATAGAAATCGAACATAACTCCCCTAGAGTTGTGGAATATGATGAACAGGCCTCGCAGAAGGCACTGCAAGATGATGTCGACGCAATTGATGAAGCAACAGATGTGGTGCTCTCACGGGTAAGTGCATACCAGCAGAACCTCAAAAAATATCACAGCCGACATTTGCGGCCCAGATCCGTTGAAGTCAGTGATTTAGTTCTTCGACTCAAGCAAGATGGAAACGAAAAGTTGGAATCTCCATGGTTGGGGCCATACATCATTACCTAAATTATTCCGGGAGGAGCGTATCGGCTGAAGGACAGGAAGTCGAGCAAGGACGAACTGAACTCGTGGAACGTTGCACAGCTGCGACGTTTTTATGCCTAGAAGGAAGCCAATATAGTACCAACTATGTAAACTCACATTGTATCTGAACAGCTCGAAAGTTTTAGACGCACTCTTTTCCTTTCAGGGTACCGAGTGGGGCCGAAAGGTTTTTAGTGAGGCGGGCTTGCGACGCTGCAATATAGCATGGTTGAAATTAAAAAAATAGTGATGACATATGTTATTCTCTCTTTACAAGCAATGCTCAGGGGATCGAACCCGTAAAATTACAACATATTCGAGTTCAACACACTTGGCAATACAAATGCTTTGGTTTTCCAAAAACCTCGCGAAAAAATAAGTATAATTACGAGGTCACCAGAAATACTCGAGGGCTAAAACGGAAGATTACAACACAACTAGAAGAGTTTGCTTTGACTTCATATATGTCTCGCGGAAATTTACAACAATATAGCACACGACTTTTAAAAACAGGATATACGACAAATATATATATACACAGTATTGCGTCTTGGTTCAAACCTCACGCATTGAGCAATATAAAAAAACTCATATATCCACCTATCTATATTTTCCCTTGCAGCATGTATATTCTGCATCGACGTCGTATCGGTATTCCTTGAAAAAAGTGATATCCACCTTGAAGAGTTCATCAATCATTTTCTCGGCGACAGGCAACACGACCACATTATGCTTATCAATGTTTACTCTCCTCTTCGACATCTTGAGAAGGAAACTCTTGAAGACCTTGATAAGATCCAACTTTGAGTGGCCAATCTTCAACCAAATCAAGGCAAACTTGGCGCCAACCACCATCTGAGCCTTCACAAAGTCGTGGATATTGCGCACGTTCTTGAACTTGTCCATGAGTTCGGTAAGATTCTCGGGATGAGGGTTTCGAGGAAACATGGCATTATAAACCATAGCCAAGGTACTGTTGCAGAAGTCAAGAAATTCTCGAGTTTGGGTGGCTCGATCCTGCAACTGAACAATACGTCGACAACGATTTTCGTCTGCCCAAAAATCAATGTCATTGGCTTTGGCAAGACGAAGAAGGGCTTCAACCCGCTAATTCGCGCTTTGCTCCTCAGCGGCAGTATCCAGAAATGCACCTACGAGTAATAAGGAGAGACACAGGAAAGCAACGAGGAAAGGATGAGATAGAACTAACATACCAGCCATATCTTGACTTGCATCGGCCATGAGGTCGAGCATATAACTCTCGTGCTGAGTAGATCGAGCAGCGTTGGCAGGCGCAGTTTCTTTTAGTTCAAGGGACTCTTGTGCCTGACGAAGAGCCTCTTGTTCCCGATCCGAGGATTTGCGTGATTGCTCCAAAACAGTCACGGTTTGTGTTTTCATCGATTGCAGCTGCTATCGCAGATCAGCTACCTCCTGTTCAGTTGAGCCAGGACACAACGAAATATCCAAGGAAGCACCGCCACTCACTCTCGCAGAGTGTGAGGCAGCAGGGGAAGTGTCGTAAGGTCCAGCCCCAATATAGTTGTCAAAAATTAACTGGAAGATAAGAAATTATCGATATCAATCATTAAGACACATTTTTCATTCATAGTCATAGCACATTACATAAAGGAGTCTTTACAAAATACGTCTCATAAGGCGCCTACATAAATGATCGGGAGCAGCAAATGGCAACAGTATCTACAAAAAGGAAAACAAAAAGAAGTACAAGTTGGTTTACTTGACCTCCGTTTGGGCAGTGCTGGCAGAGGCTGAAGACCTCGGGTCAAGGAAGGCGATAAATTTCCTTAAGTAGAGCTTGGCATCCTTCACCAGAGCCATCCACTTCTCGTTGTTCATAGCAGCCTTCGCCCAGTCGACCTTTTGACCACTAGCCTCCACGAGAGCGATGGTCCCTTCGACTCCAATCTTCAAGCTTGCTTAGCGATGAGCCAAAGCTGGATCATCCTTTGAAAGGAAGGGCTGGATGAGCTGGGCAAATATCTCGGTTTACGCGGTTTTCGGGAAGAAGTGGGGAAAGATGCGCCTAAACGCATTCCGCGCAGACGACAGGAACTCGTGTTCTAGATTGCAATTCAACTCAAGAATGGTGAGAGTGTCCAAGACACGATCTTCATCCAATTCCTAGTTCCTGGTGTAGTGCTCACCCATCTTCCCTGCTGAAGAAAAGAAGGACGTTATCAACATCAAAAATAATTTTAGCGCGACAATGAAAATTGAACGACAAAGGGAGAGATAGTATTACTTGAAAATCTTCTGGATTGAGTCTCGAGGCGCGTAATTATATCATTATCGCGTTGGACGAGCTTGGCCTCTCTGTCGCTCAAGGCATCTTTAACGGCTTGAAGTCTTCGGTGAAGATCTTCGACACCAGCAGCATCCTTTTCAGCCTTTTCGCGAGCTTCCTCGCTAGCTTTGAGCATCTCCTCCAAATCATTGGCGCGTTCTTCGGCACGACACAATGCCTCTAGAGGATGAATGAAGATACAAAACAAGAAAGAAATATATAAAGCGCTAAGCGTAAAAACCTTACCTCTCAAAGATTCGGCATCATCGCGGAACCCGATAAAACGGGAGCCTAAGTCAACCATCTCCTTCATCAAGGGCTGCAAAAAAGTTGACAAGAAAGAAATATAGTACCAAGAAGCAGAAAGTTGTTCGAGTAAACAAAAAAAGGCGCCAAACACGAAGAGATAACTTACATCGTTAAGGAGAGGAGTCGACAGACTCCCGGTGGCTCTTATTTGCCGGCAGCTCCCGTCTTAGCCCTCTTCTTCTTCGGTGCTCGGGGGCTGGGCGCTGGAGTCTATGCTTCCGGATCAACGTGCGCTGGAGGTGAAGTTTCTGGCGCGACACGACGATCCTCAGAAAGGACTAATGTGTGGTAGATGCTCGTATTGGCTGGCCCATGAGCTTCGGGTTCCAGCTCTTCTTCGTCGTCTCTGTCAATATAGATGCAATATAAATACGTGGAAACCAAAAGAAAAAAGATAGGAAAAAGCGAAGAGGGACCAACTTACGAGCTAACGGTGCCAGTAGCAGCGTAGGGGTCGAAGACTTCTTGTTCTTCGGGAGATGATAGGGCAAAGGTGTCCGATCTTTCGATGAGATGGGGATAATTCGATTTGTTGGTGGAGTTCGTGCTTGATGATCCGACTACACGTGCAAAGCTCGTGCGCCAATGCAATCGCTAGGACAATCTCCGGGAGTTACCGATCTTGCGGATGCACGATCAGCCTGACCAGCGAGGGTCTTAATTCCTATCTGAAATCGAGAACAAGTCTTTACTATTAAATT
>NC_061514.1:214279904-214356813 GCF_022539505.1 Lolium rigidum
CCTTCGCATGCGCATCGATTTCACGTGTCTCAACAAACATTGTCCAAAGGATCACTTTCCCCTCCCGAGGATCGATAAAATTATCGACTCCACGGCAGGATGCGAACGTCTTTCCTTCATCAACGCGTATTCTGGTTACAATCAGATCTGCCTAAAAGAAGAAGATGAAGTCAAAACAGCTTTCATAACCCCTTATGGCGTATTCTGCTACAGAACAATGCCTTTCGGGTTGAAAAACGTGGGAGCCACATATCAGAGGATGATGCAGAAGTGCCTCGCCACGTAGATCAGGAAAAATGTCCAAGTATACATCGATGATGTGGTTATCACAACAAAGCAAGGGTCATCCCTCATTGATGATCTTAGGGAAACTTTCGATAACCTCCACAACTTCCGTCTCAAGTTGAACCCGACAAAATGCTCCTTTGGTGTTCTTGCGGGAGAGCTCCTTGGATACTTGGTGTCAGCTAGAGGAATCGAGGCCAATCCAGAGAAAATACAAGCTATCCTGACAAATGAGAAAACCAATCAAGCTCAAAGAGATACAGCAGTTAACTGGATGAGTCGCAGCTTTGAGCAGATTTGTCGCAAGGTTGGGAGAAAAGCGATGCCCTTCTACACGCTCATCAAGCAAGGAGAAAAATTAGCCCCGCTCAAGGACGAAACTACATCATGGCCAACTTATTTGATGCCTTATTGATCAAGCAAGGAGAAAAATTTCGACACCAACGGTATTGGTGGCACCACGAGAAAAAGAACCTGCGATGTTATACATTGCCACCACACCTCAAGTGGTTAGCACGGTTCTCGTGGTAGAACGAGAAGAAGGAAAAATTCACGGGGTTCAGCGACCAATATATTTCCTCGGCGAAGTCCTATCGCCATCCATGCGGCGCTACCCGCACTATCAGAAGTTGGCATATGGAGTCTTTATGTCAGCACGGAAGCTAAGACACTATTTTTTGGCACACCCGATAATAGTGGTCAACGAGGCGCCTCTCTCGAACATCTTGCACAATCAAGAAACTATAGGACGTGTCTCCTTTTGGGGAATCAAGCTTTCCCCTCGGGGTATCACATACGAAAAAAGAAAGGCAATCAAGTCGCAATTTTTGCCAGACTTTGTTGCAGAGTGGATGGAACTCCAAAACACGGGATCCCAGCATTTATCGAGTACCGGCATATGAACTTCGATGGGTCCAAGAGATTAGAAGGAGCTGGAGTAGGCGTGGTACTTGTTTCACCGCGAGGTAACAAGATAAAGTATATATTGCGGATGACCTTCCCCAATGCATCAAATAATTAAGCAGAATATGAAGCTCTTATTCACGGAATGAAGATAGCAAAAGCATGCGCCGCTACTCAGCTAAAATTCGTTGGCGACTCGCAGCTGGTTGCCCAACAGGTGATGAACAAGTGTGATGTAGTCAATGATAGCATGGTAGCATACAAAGAGGTGTACAATGAACTGGAGAAAACGTTTGATGGTTGCGAAGTCAATCATGTGAGCAAGCTCAGCAACGATGAAGCCGGCGTTTTGGCAAACATCGGTTCGCAGTGTTTGCCCATACCACCTGGAGTTTTCTGCTAGGAAATTAGTGAAAGGCCAACCAAGTAAAAGAAAGCAACCGCGCCAAAGCAGCCGAAGAAAAAGTATAAACCCAAGAAAGACTCGGGGGCTCCAGCAGTCCCAGAAACACATATGTCGGATGATGAGGAAGAACCAGAGCAGGTCATTATGATACAAATCCCTTGGATGCATACTTGGCATATGTCACAAAGAAAGAGAAACCCAAAGATCCAGTGGATGCACGAAGAGTTATTTGGCGGTCTAAGGCATTTGTAGTGGTCAAGGGAGAGCTATACAAGAGAAGTATATCGGGCGTGCTACAGAGATGTGTTACACCCGAGGAAGGACGAGTCATATTGAATGACATACACGAAGGGATACGTGGCCACCACGCAAGCAGTCGAGCAATAGCAGCCAAAGCTTTTCGAGCTGGGTTTTACTAGTTAACAGCAATAGAGGATGCGAAGGAAATCGTGCGTACTTGCGAAGCTTGCCAAAGATTCGCGTCTAAACCTCACTCTCCAGCAGCAGAATTAATGCCAATACCTTTGGCATGGCCTTTTGCACAGTGGGGACTAGACATGGCGGGAAAATTACACAAGTCCTGGCCAGGAGGACACGTATATCTGCTTGTAGTTGTCAACAGATTCACCAAGTGGATTGAAGCGGTACCAGTAACTTCGGTGGATGCAACTTCAGAAGTAAACTTCATCAATGGAATAGTTTTTTGGTTCGGCGTCCCTAACATCATAGTCACAGATAACTGCAGTAATTTCACCTCCCGAGAATTCAAGGATTACTGCGAACGTGTGGGCATCAAGCTGCAGTTTGCATCGGTGGCGCACCCACAAACCAATGGTCAAGTCGAAAAAGTAAACGGTCTTATCTGCAATGGCATCAAGAAACGTCTGCTGACACCACTTCTAAAAGCAAGACACACTTGGGTCGACGAGTTACCTTATGTGTTATGGAGCTTACGAACAACACCAAACGCAACAACTCGGGAAACTCCGTTCTTTCTAGCCCATGGTGCCGAAGCGATGCTCTCGATAGAAATCGAACATAACTCCCCTAGAGTTGTGGAATATGATGAACAGGCCTCGCAGAAGGCACTGCAAGATGATGTCGACGCAATTGATGAAGCAACAGATGTGGTGCTCTCACGGGTAAGTGCATACCAGCAGAACCTCAAAAAATATCACAGCCGACATTTGCGGCCTAGATCCGTTGAAGTCAGTGATTTAGTTCTTCGACTCAAGCAAGATGGAAACGAAAAGTTGGAACCTCCATGGTTGGGGCCATACATCATTACCTAAATTATTCCGGGAGGAGCGTATCGGCTGAAGGACAGGAAGTCGAGCAAGGACGAACTGAACTCGTGGAACGTTGCACAGCTGCGACGTTTTTATGCCTAGAAGGAAGCCAATATAGTACCAACTATGTAAACTCACATTGTATCTGAACAGCTCGAAAGTTTTAGACGCACTCTTTTCCTTTCAGGGTACCGAGTGGGGCCGAAAGGTTTTTAGTGAGGCGGGCTTGCGACGCTGCAATATAGCATGGTTGAAATTTAAAAAAATAGTGATGACATATGTTATTCTCTCTTTACAAGCAATGCTCGGGGGATCGAACCCGTAAAATTACAACATATTCGAGTTCAACACACTTGGCAATACAAATGCTTTGGTTTTCCAAAAACCTCGCGAAAAAATAAGTATAATTACGTCACCAGAAATACTCGAGGGCTAAAACGGAAGATTACAACACAACTAGAAGAGTTTGCTTTGACTTCATATATGTCTCGCGGAAATTTACAACAATATAGCATACGACTTTTAAAAACAGGATATACGACAAATATATATATACACAGTATTGCGTCTTGGTTCAAACCTCACGCATTGAGCAATATAAAAAAACTCATATATCCACCTATCTATATTTTCCCTTGCAGCATGTATATTCTCACGTCGACGTCGTATCGGTATTCCTTGAAAAAAGTGATATCCACCTTGAAGAGTTCATCAATCATTTTCTCGGCGACAGGCAACACGACCACATTATGCTTATCAATGTTTACTCTCCTCTTCGACATCTTGAGAAGGAAACTCTTGAAGACCTTGTCAAGATCCAACTTTGAGTGGCCAATCTTCAACCAAATCAAGGCAAACTTGGCGCCAACCACCATCTGAGCCTTCACAAAGTCGTGGATATTGCGCACGTTCTTGAACTTGTCCATGAGTTCGGTAAGATTCTCGGGATGAGGGTTTCGAGGAAACATGGCATTATAAACCATAGCCAAGGTACTGTTGCAGAAGTCAAGAAATTCTCGAGTTTGGGTGGCTCGATCCTGCAACTGAACAATACGTCGACAACGATTTTCGTCTGCCCAAAAATCAATGTCATTGGCTTTGGCAAGACGAAGAAGGGCTTCAACCCGCTAATTCGCGCTTTGCTCCTCAGCGGCAGTATCCAGAAATGCACCTACGAGTAATAAGGGAAAAAGCAATATAGCACAAGGAGAGACACAGGAAAGCAACGAGGAAAGGATGAGATAGAACTAACATACCATCCATATCTTGACTTGCATCAGCCATGAGGTCGAGCATATAACTCTCGTGCTGAGTAGATCGAGCAGCGTTAGCGGTGCGAGTTTCTTTTAGTTCAAGGGACTCTTGTGCCCGACGAAGAGCCTCTTGTTCCCGATCCGAGGATTTGCGTGATTGCTCCAAAACAGATCACGGTTTGTGTTTTCATCGATTGCAGCTGCTATCGCAGATCAGCCTACCTCTGTTCGGTTGAGCCGAGGACACAACGAAATATCCAAGGAAGCACCGCCACTCACTCTCGCAGAGTGTGAGGCAGCAGGGGAAGTGTCGTAAGGTCCAGCCCCAATATAGTTGTCAAAAATTAACTGGAAGATAAGAAATTATCGATATCAATCATTAAGACACATTTTTCATTCATAGTCATAGCACATTACATAAAGGAGTCTTTACAAAATACGGCTCATAAGGCGCCTACATAAATGATCGGGAGCAGCAAATGGCAACAGTATATACAAAAAGGAAAACAAAAAGAAGTACAAGTTGGTTTACTTGACCTCCGTTTGGGCAGTGCTGGCAGAGGCTGAAGACCTCGGGTCAAGGAAGGCGATAAATTTCTTTAAGTAGAGCTTGGCATCCTTCACCAGAGCCATCCACTTCTCGTTGTTCATAGCAGCCTTCGCCCGGTCGACCTTTTGACCACTAGCCTCCACGAGAGCGATGGTCCCTTCGACTCCAATCTTCAAGCTTGCTTAGCGATGAGCCAAAGCTGGATCATCCTTTGCAAGGAAGGGCTGGATGAGCTGGGCAAATATCTCGGTTTGCGCGGTTTTCGGGAAGAAGTGGGGAAAGATGCGCCTAAACGCATTCCGCGCAGACGACAGGAACTCGTGTTCTAGATTGCAATTCAACTCAAGAATGGTGAGAGTGTCCAAGACACGATCTTCATCCAATTCCTAGTTCCTAGTGTAGTGCTCACCCATCTTCCCTGCTGAAGAAAAGAAGGACGTTATCAACATCAAAAATAATTTTAGCGCGACAATGAAAATTGAACGACAAAGGGAGAGATAGTATTACTTGAAAATCGTCTGGATTGAGTCTCGAGGCGCGTAATTATATCATTATCGCGTTGGACGAGCTTGGCCTCTCTGTCGCTCAAGGCATCTTTAACGGCTTGAAGTCTTCGGTGAAGATCTTCGACACCAGCAGCATCCTTTTCAGCCTTTTCGCGAGCTTCCTCGCTAGCTTTGAGCATCTCCTCCAAATCATTGGCGCGTTCTTCGGCACGACACAATGCCTCTAGAGGATGAATGAAGATACAAAACAAGAAAGAAATATATAAAGCGCTAAGCGTAAAAACCTTACCTCTCAAAGATTCGGCATCATCGCGGAACCCGATAAAACGGGAGCCTAAGTCAACCATCTCCTTCATCAAGGACTGCAAAAAAGTTGACAAGAAAGAAATATAGTACCAAGAAGCAGAAAGTTGTTCGAGTAAACAAAAAAGGCGCCAAACACGAAGAGATAACTTACATCGTTAAGGAGAGGAGTCGACAGACTCCCGGTGGCTCTTATTTGCCGGCAGCTCCCGTCTTAGCCCTCTTCTTCTTCGGTGCTCCGGGGCTGGGCGCTGGAGACTATGCTTCCGGATCAACGTGCGCTGGAGGCGAAGTTTCTGGCGCGACACGACGATCCTCAGAAAGGACTAATGTGTGGTAGATGCTCGTATTGGCTGGCCCATGAGCTTCGGGTTCCAGCTCTTCTTCGTCGTCTCTGTCAATATAGCAGCAATATAAATATGTGGAAACCAAAAGAAAAAAGATAGGAAAAGCAAAGAGGGACCAACTTACGAGCTAACGGTGCCAGTAGCAGCGTAGGGGTCGAAGACTTCTTGTTCTTCGGGAGATGATAGGGCAAAGGTGTCCGATCTTTCGATGAGATGGGGATAATTCGATTTGTTGGTGGAGTTCGTGCTTGACGATCCGACTACACGTGCAAAGCTCGTGCGCCAATGCAATCGCTAGGACAATCTCCGGGAGTTACCGATCTTGCGGATGCACGATCAGCCTGACCAGCGAGGGTCTTAATTCCTATCTGAAATCGAGAACAAGTCTTTACTATTAAATTGCAATAGGTGACTGGTGTTGCAGTGAGGTGACCCGACAGTGGATCTTGGTCCGCCAGATCGAGTGCGGAAGTGGAGAGCAGCGGTGGGCCGACGGTTCGCAACGGCGGCGGCGGGTGGCGCAGTGGAGTTGGGTAGGCTGTAGTACCACAAGAGCCCAGCCGTTAGTACCGGTTGGTAGAAATCGAGCACGAACAGAATGAACTGCTCGACGAGCGCAGCGGAAAACGATCAGAAAAATCGTCGATACTCACCAAAATACAATGAATTAGGCTGTGAAAATTGGGGGAATGATAGATCATCACAAATAACACCAGACAAAAATAAAAAGAAACGCAATAAATTTAGAGATTAAATTTCAAGCTATGTTTTGGGTCTTTTTTTTTAGAAACGAAATTAGTTGGTTGGGGGTCAAATCCGTGGTAACCAAGAGATGCCGATACCATATGATGCGGGCTGAGTTAACCAAGAACAAGAGAGGGTGTGGGGTGTTTATTATCAAACCGGAGAGTGGTTCAGAGTAACATAGTGAAGTGATAATATCTATGTATTCAATTATGGTATCATTGTTGAGGGTGTCCACCAGTGAAAGTATGATCCCTAGGTCTTGTTTCCAAGCATTGAAACACCATTTACAACTAGTTCTGCTACATGTTTGCTTGCTGCCATTTTTTTATTACAGATTGCAATTATCACTTACAATCATCCATATTACTTGTATTTCACTATCTATTCGCCGAACTAGTGCACCTATACACCTGACAAGTGTATTGGTTGTGTTGGTGACACAAAAGTCTTCTTGTATCGTAATTGCAGTGTTGCTTGAGAGGGATATCTTTGACCTCTACCTCTCTGAGTTCGATAAACCTTGGGTGATCAACTTAAGGGAAACTTGCTGCTGTTCTACAAACCTCTGCACTTGGAGGCCCAACACTGTCTACAAGAATAGAACCGTGCATAGACATCAAGCTCTTTTCTGCCGCCGTTGCCGGGGAGGTAAGGTAAAAGGTACTCACATCCTCTGGCTACTAAGTCTTTTAGTTGCTGGTGAGTGCTCTAAGTTATTTCCTTTAGATTATGCAATTCTATCTTTTTTGTTTCTTGTTTTTACTAGTTAGGCTTAATGGAAAACAACAACAAAATTAGATCTCTTTATAGTATTTGTCTTGAGTTAGGACATGAGGTATTTGAAGAGAAAATTTAAAAACCTATGGAACTTGCATGCTGGTAGAAAATGTTATTAGTATGAATTATTTGAATACCATTATTGCTAATGCTATGAAAAAGTCTAAGCTTGGGGAAGCTAGTTTTTATGAAAATGATCTTTTTAGTTCCCTAGCTTTTGAGGAGGAAATTTGCTATGATGATGCCTCCAATATATGATGATTACAATGATGATTATGTTATTTTCAGTCCACCTACTATTAAGGAGAAAGTTAATTATGATTACAATATGTCTCCTATATTTGATGATTATGGTGATGAGAATAATAATTATAGCTATTTTGTTGAATTTCCTCCTACTACAATTGATAAGAATGACTATGCTTATGTGGGGAGTAATAATTATTTTATGCATGTGGATCATGATAATAATGTTTTATATGATAGTTATATTGTTGAGTTTATTCATGATGCTACTGAAAGTTATTATGAGAGAGGAAAATATGGTTGTAGAAGTTTTCATGGTACAAAAGCACCTCTCTATATGCTGAAAGTTTTGAAGTTACTCTTGTTTTATCTTCTTATGCTTGTCACTTTGTTTTTTGTGAATTTATTTGTGTACAAAATTCCTATGTATAGGAAGTGGGTTAGACTTAAATTCGTTTTATATTTGCTTCTTGATGCTCTCTTTTAGTTCAATTCATATTTCTCATGTGAGCATCTTCTCAAACTACTGTGCCTAGCTGATAGACGGTAAAGAAGAACACCCTTGGGAGATAACCCATGTTTATTTCTGTAATTTTTTATTTTTTGAGTCTTTTAAGTTATTACCTCTATAATAACCTCTCCTTATCATTTTTGTTTCATTTTTGTGCCAAGAATAGCCTCTAATAGGAAGAAAGTAAGATTTGGAGAAGTTGGTGTCCTGAAACAGATTTGGTGATGTCACCATAAAATTCGTATTTCCATCCAGAACGTAATTTTGAGCTGCCAATTTTTGAGCATATGACCCAGGTTATTATCTAACTTCCGTTTGTTTTGCACTTTTCGATTTGAGCAATAGAAGATTTTCGAAAAAAATCGATCTTTACCTGCTGTTCTGTTTTGACAGATTTCTACCACTATTTGCATTCGCCTCTTAATATCTTTCTTTTTGAGTTCTTTTGAGAGAAATATCTTTTTGAAGAAGTTGCTATAGTAGCCAATATTTTAATGGATATTTGATATATGTTAGAAGTGAACCCAAGTAGATTTGTTATTTTGATTGCACTAATGGTGCTAATAAGAATTGTGTGAAGTTTTGTACGAAGGAAGTTTTCAAATGTAGGGAGAGATGAATGATGTAATGAGATGAAGTATGGAAAAAAGCTCAAGCTTGGGGATGCCCATGTCACCCCAAACAATATCCAAGAGGTACTGATGTGGCCTAAGGGATAGGATGTGCCCAGATCCCACGAATTTGACCAAGTGAGTGGATGAATGAGGGGGAAGAGGATGAAGAACACAAGATCCAAATAAGAACACACACACACACAACCCAACACAAACCAATTTACTCCCTTGGTAGGTTAGACCAAGCCAATAGAACCACTTCTTAGAGAGACCCTTGGGTAGAATCTAAGAAGTGAGAGATTGGTGAGGAGATCCAACTAGAACTTGGATGAAAGAGGTAGAAGCCTTGAATCATCCATGAAGACTAGAAATCCTTCAATAGTTCCTTGAGACAAAGAACATAGTTCTAGGGAGACAAAGCTAAAGTAGTTTTAAGCCAAATCTTGTCTAACCCTAATTTGGGGAGAGGGATGAGGTATATATAGGCCCAGATCCGTCCAAGGGTAGAAGGGGCATTACAATAAAGTATTTGTGACCATAGATGATAAATAGACGGTTGTGATGAAGTTGACTTTGTCTGGGGCCAACAGTGCCGCCGTGCTCCGGGCGGCAGTGCCGGTTGGGCCGGCAGTGCCGGTGTGCTTGGGGCGGCAGTGCCGGCCCTGGCTGCTTCAGGCGACTCGGGGCGGCAGTGCCGGCTGGCTCTGGGCGGCAGTGCCGATGGAGGCCGGCAGTGCCGGTGACGTTGGGCCGGCATTGCCGGGGTGCGCCCACCGGCAGTGCCGACCAGGTGCACTACTAGGGAAAAGCCTATAGGTGGAGGCAAGTGGTGCCGGCGCACCACCTTGGACATGCGCCGGTGGAAAGGATTGCCGGCGCACCACATTTCAGATGCGCCGGCGATGAAGGACTACTGCCGGTGCACCTCGGGGAAAGGCTCGCCGGCGCTATTTCCTGGCATGGCCCCGGCCGATTCGGGCCAGGCCCAAGAATCATTGCCGGCGCACCGGCCCAGTGGTGCGCCGGTGGAAAATTTGCTATTGCCGGCGCACCCCTGGGTCGGTGCGCCGGCAATGATTCTTGGGCCTGGCCCGGGGGTGATATAGCCGAAAGGGGTATATGTTGCCGGCGCACCATGGTCCAGGTGCGCCGGCAATAACCTGGGAGTTATTTCAGCCACCAACCAGCACACTCACTCACACACTCACTACACTCCACTTCTCCACAGAAACCCGAGCCTTCTCCCAACCCAGCTCATTTTTTGCCCATTTCTATCCCCAATTTCACCAATTTGACCAAACAAAATCATATTTTTTGAGCAAATCTTCCCTTCCTACATGCATCTCCCACATCCCCCTATGTAGATCTAGATCTACTATCCCGCATTGACCGCTCAATCTAGATCTAGATCTAGAAAGTCGGCTTCCATACGCCATTGTCGCGGCGCGTCGTCTCGATCTTATCGACGAATATATCAAACAAATAGGTGATTAATGAACAAATTAAGGAATGTAATCGATGTATGTTGGACATTTGAAGAAAATCTCTCGTGTGTGGTATATATATGTGTTGTGCTTGTGCTTGTGTGTGTGTTGGCGTTGAAAATGAGTTGCCAACGTTGCGCCGAAATGTTGATTCTTCAAGTTTCCGTTTTGGCACATTTCTGGCGCTCCTATGTCCTACCGTGTAGGAAGGTCATGCCGAAATTTTCCGTGAAAACTACCGACGGATGCATGGTTCTAATGAATTATGTAATCTTACCATGCAAGCGATAATGGTTATCGAGATGAGTGAAAGCATCGTGATGAGATATCTGAAACACGCGATCATCGACATGTATGAAAATAACCGCACGGAGGTATTGTGTCCGTGTCGGAGATGCAAACGAGGGAAATGGTTTGACCCGTATTCGGGCAAATTGCAGGGGCACCTGCTCACTAATGGTTTCATGCATGGACACACTCAATGGATGAGTGATGATGGCGCGGAGGTCAATGGGGCGACGGCGGCGGGTGGTAAAAATGGCCGGCAAGAAGGAGGGCATCATGATACCGATGACGATGAAGAGTTTGTCGCACATGACGATAACCTTGACGACGACAATAACCTTGACGACGACAATAACCTTGACGACGACGAAGAGGTGCCGCTAGCTTCGGACGTGCGGGACCCTCATCTTCAAGATCTGCTTCTCGAAAAGACGAAAGGCGCCAAGCGGAAATCAAAGCTTGAGAAACTCGAGATAGACTCGAATACTCCGTTGTACGACTCGGGTCGCGGGTTGGGGGAGTCTCGCTTGAGAGTAGCTCTCGATGTGCTTGCAGATGAAGGCGAAACACGGATGGACGGACACAAGCGTCGACGACATCCCGGAATACGTGAAAGATCTCCTTCCTGTCGGGAACACGTGTCCCGGTAGTCTAGCCGAGGCCAAGAGAATCACGTTCCCTCTCGACTTACCCCACGAAAAGTATCACGCCCGCATCAACGACCGTATCATGTATCGCAAGGAGCACATGGACAAGACCAAATGTCCTGTGTGTGAAGCTGAACGGTACAAGAAAGGGAAGAAGAAAGCTCCTCGGAAAGTTGTGTGGTACTTCCCGCTCGCCCCCGGCTTCAACGGTTCTACGCGGACCGCAAGGAAGCAAAGCTCATGCGCCGGCACGCGAAAGAAAGGAGGCGGTGTTGAATGATAAAGAGCGGATTGAGCACCCGAGTGCCGACGCACCCTTCGGATGCAAGCCGGTGGAAAGCATTAGACAATGAATTCGGAAGTTTTGGGGCAGATCCCGGAAACATCGGGTTGGGTGCGAGCACGGACGGATTCAATCCGTTCGGAAACCGAGCAGCACACATAGCACATGGCCCGTGTTTGTATGGATCTACAACCTCCCGCCCTGGCTGTGCATGAAGAGGAAGTACATACGGATGAGTATGCTAATTCAAGGGCCGACACAGCCGAGGAAACGATATCAACATGTATCTCGAACTATTAAAGGAGGAGCTTGAAACGTTGTGGGCGGAGGAAGGGGTAGATACATGGGACGCCGTCGCGGAAGAATATTTCCCTTTGAGAGCCGCGTTGATCACGACGGTGCGGGACTACCTCGGATACGGTTACATTTCGTGCCAGGTGTGCCATGGACACAAGGCATGTGTCAGGTGCATGGAAGAGACGATGTTTTTGCAGCTTGGTAAGGATGGCTCTTCGAAAACAGTTTACATGGGGCATCGAAGGTGGCTACAGAAACTGACCCGCGGAGAAAGCGTGGAGATCTGTTCGATGGTACAAATGAACCCCGAGGACCTCCACGTAAGAAGAGCGGCGAAGAGATCGATACATTACCGAAAGGTTGGGAGGAGTGCCTCGCGCCGGAAAGAAGAAGAAGAAAAAGGAAACGACGCCGCTCATTGGTGTATGGAAAAGGAGGTCCGTGTTTTGGGACTTGCCGTACTCGGAAAATTCTCGATACACCTCACCGCCTTGATGTCATGCATATTACAAAGAACGTGTGCGAGAGCTTGCTTGGCACTCTTCTCAACATGCCGGACCGGACCAAAGATGGGCCGAAAGCAAGACAAGACCCGAAAGTTTTGGGCATCGGGGAAGAGCTTCGGATCCCGCCGGCCCAAGAGGGACGATCGGAGGAGGAGGCGGACGGCGGTCGAAGCGCAAAAGGATTAAGCAGCCGGACTATTACTCGTCCCCCTCCTGCTTCACTTTTAGTCCGGCCGAGGTCGATCAATTTTTCAATTGCCTTGTAGGAGTCGAGTGCCCTTCGGTTACTCCGGGCTAATAAGCGGATACATGGACCCCAAGAAACGAAACTTCGGCGGCATGAAGTCTCATGAGCTGTCACGTGATGATGACGCAGATTCTTCCGGTTGCAATCCGAGGTATAATGGATGACCATGTCCGTGCAACGCTGACTGGGCTCTGTAACTTCTTCGGCGTCATAACTCGGAAGTCGATAAGCGTGAAGAAACTCGCAAGGCTCCAGGAAGAGATCGTGGTGATCCTATGTGAGATGGAGATGTACTTCCCGCCTGCATTCTTTGACGTGATGGTCCATCTGTTGGTCCATATCATGGATGATATCGTCGGTCTAGGGCCGGCATTCTTACACAACATGATGCCGTTTGAAAGAATGAATGGGGTCATTAAAGGATACGTTCGTAACAGGTCACATCCGAGATGGAAGCATCGTACGGGCTGGCTCACCGAAGAGTGCATCTCTTTACGCACGAATTATCTAGACATCGAGGACCCTGTTGGTTTGCCTCAAAACAAGTACCTCTGTAGGTTCGAGGGAGTAGGCCACAAAAATGGAAGGAAGGAGCCGCACGTGCACATGTCTGGTCGGAGTTCCGACTTTGACAGAGGCCAACTTAGTAGCGCTACAACACATTGACTTGATCGATCCTTGGTTGAAAGAGCACAAAACCATGATAGAGAACAGTGGCAAGCCGATGATGACGGAAGCGAAATATACAGAGAGCACAACTCCTCTTTCGCGCGGCCGGTTCAAAGACCACATTGATGCTAATCCCCCACCAATGGATTCCGACAAGGATAAACTAGTATTGGCCTTGTCACATGGCCCCGCGCCCAACATCATGACTTACCAAGCGTACGATATCAACGGGTACACATTCTACACGGAAGAAAAAGACAAGAACGAGTGTTTACCGGAACTCGGGGGTAACGATGGATTCCTGGACGGGTGACGTAAAGACTAGATACTACGGAAGAATCGAGGAAATCCGGGAGCTTAGCTACGCTCGGGGAGAAAGTGCCGATGTTCCGTATCGGATGGGCTAAGAGCGTCGAGAAAAGAAGACCGGTATTTCACCACCATGTTTCTACCCGAAGCCAACAAATCAAAGTCCACGAACGCCACCGCGCAGAATGAGCCATGGGTGCCGGCGGAACACGTGCACCAATGCTTCTTCATAACCGACCCATCCGGGCCTAGCCGTGTTATCGTGAGGAGAGGCAAGAGGACCATCGTCGGAATGGATGGAGTCGCCAACGAGGAAGACTTCGAAGGACAAGTCGGAGACCCAATGATGGAAGAATCCGAGGACGAAGACACAACATACACCACAAGAAGAAGCGGGACCACGCTACCGAGGTCGGTCGACCCTTCAAAAGAAGAAATCACGACACGGGGCTAAATTATTCAACGACGAGCAAGAAAAGCAAGAAGAAAGCGAAACACTCTTCTCAATCGATGATGTAAAACTTTATTTGCAATGTATAACTCATATTTTGTGTAATTCATAACTACTCATATTGTCATGGCCAATATTTTATGTATGACTAATTAATATTGTGTTGGTCAATATTTTATGCATGCATGTATATAACTCATATTTTTTGTAATGCATAACTCATATTGCTTGGTTATTATCTTGAAAAGAGAAGGAAATAAAATAGTATAGGATTTGTGGGAAAAGAAAAGAAACATAAAAGAAAGTGAAAAGAAATAAAGAAAAGAATAAAAATAAAAGAATAAAAAGAAAGTGAAAAGAAATAAAGAAAAGAATAAAAAGAAATGGCCAGCCAGGTTGGGGGACAAGTCCCGGGTATAGGCTGGGCTCACCTTATTGCCGGCGCACCACCTGTTTGGTTCGCCGGGGTACAGTTGTCCCCGGCGAACCAAACATGTGGTGCGCCGGCAATAAGGTGAGCCCAGCTATACCTGGGACTTAACCGCTGCGCGATCCTCTCTTCTCCCTCCCCATTCCCAGTCGATCGAACCGCGCCGCCACCGTCGATCTCGAGCGTCGCCGCCACCATCGATCTCGAGCGCCACCAAGATTCCTCGCTGCACGCCGGAGCCTCCACCGGCCCCCACCACCTGCCCGTACGCCGCCGCGTGGAAGGCCCGGATCCACCGCTCGCCCGCCGCTACGGAGAGGAGGAGCAGGAGCAGGGGAGCCCCGGATCGACCTGCCGCTACCCCGCCGCTACGAGAGGAGGAGCGGGAGCGGGGAGCCCGGACCTCGCCGCTAGCCCGCCGCCGTCGACCCCCTACGCTAGTCGGGTAATTTCTCCTTCTCCTCCTCCGCCCCCAATCCCACTAGGAGCATCTTATTTTTGTTCTTGCAGTAGTTGAATTCTTGCGCCGATTCTTGTATTACTCATAGCAAATTGAATTTGATGCTCTGGTTCATAGCAAATTTGATGCCCTGGTTGGCCACTAGTTCATAGAAAATGCCCTGGCTGCCATGTCACTTCTAGGGTTTCACCCACACTAGGGTTGCAAATAAAGATGTTGAATTACACACTAGGAAGTATGTTGGTTCTTCATTAAATGAAAATGAAAATTGGTTACACACTAGGCAGTATGTTGAATTACACACTAGGCAGTATGTTTTGCTAGATAAATTGGTTTAGTTAAATCTTAAACATGTTCTCAAGAATTTGGTTTATGATGAAAATAGAAACTAGACACTTAGGCAGTATGTTGGTTCTTCATTTAAATCCCTACTGCCAAGAATTAGTTGATATATAAAATTCATTTAGTGATATGCAAAAATTCATAGGTTAATTTGTTCTCTGGTTTGAAAAAGGAAAATGAATGCTAGCAGTATGTTAGTTCTTGATTAAATGCATTCTCTGGTTTGCTAGGTAAAGAAGCGAGCAGGTTTAGCTCACCAAACCATTTATAAAATGCCCAGAAAATGCTAGCATCTTGGCTGGTGTTCTCTCGGTTTAAAAATGCTAGCATTTTGGTTATGGATACTGCCAATTCATATAAAGTTCATAGGAGAAAAGAATGCTACTGCATTTATTCTACTGGTTTAATAATGGTTCATGCTATATATATGAAATGCTCTCTGTAATTTTTCAACTAGAAATAAAATGATGCAGTAGCTTTAAATGATATAGCAATAAAGTTGAAAATGAACTTTATATATGTTGGTTTAGTTGGTTTAGATGAAATGCAAATGAAGTAGCTAGCTACTTTATGCTACTTTATGCTACTGTAAGTGCTATCAAATGCTAAGTGCTACTGTAAGTGCTATCAAATGAATTTTGATGTTCACTAGCGATGAGGTTTACTTAATTTAAAAAGAACAAGTGCTAGCAGTAGGTTTAGTTCATAAAAAGAACAAGTGCTTTGTTGAAAAAAGAAAATAAAATGCATGCTACTGAATTTATGAATTAAGTAGAACCAGATGCTACTGAAATGCATGCTACTGGCAATGAAACTTATCATAGCTATGACATTATGAATTAAGTAGAACCAGATGCAGTAAATTGCATTTAGTTGATTTATAATTGGAGCTTTCTGATAATCCACAAATGAAAACTGGTGCTATGTTCCTTATCTGTTTGGCACTGTTTTAATTATGTAGCCAGAGAGTAGCATGGTGTTGATGTAAAATGGTTATGGTGTAAAATGCAGGGCTAGCATGATAAAATTATAAGTGGGTACAAGCTCTGTTTGTAAAATGTAAAATGTAAAATTATAAGTGGGTACAAGCTCTGTTTGTAAAATGCGGGGCTAGCATGGTGTTGATGTAAAATGGTTATGGTGATAAAATGCAGGGCACTTGTTTTAATTATGTAGCCAGAGAGTAGCATGATGAAATTCTGTTGTTGTACGAGTGTGAGAATTTCATTTACATTCATGTACTTGTAATGCTAAGTGCTACTTGTAATGCTACGTAGTGCTATTGCGATGGTTATTGTGAAATAAAAATGAAAATGAAGCTGCCCCCCTACTTGTAATGGTCAAGTTATATTGTCTCTCGTTTATGGTGATGGTTATGGTGTTCATGGCTATATATATGTGAATTGCATTTACGTTACACGGGGATTGAGTTGCTATTGAGTGCCGGAATGTCGATTCATTTCCGTTCGGCAATTCTAGCACTCGGCATGACCAATTTTTAGCAAAGGTCATGCCGAATTTTTCCGTGAATTCTAACTCTTTTTCATCTTCTATTAGTGCAAGCCACCATGTCGTCTCAAGAAGAGTTAGAGGAGCACTACAATAGGCACTTCTTTAGGACGGAGGAGGATGCCGTCGCCGGCCGGTGTTGGCGGCGACGAGGACCATGAGATGGAGGATGCCGGCGGGGGTAGTGCCGACGAGCCGGCGGCAACGAGGCAAGCGCCGCCGCCGGGGGTAGTACCTACGAGCCTAGCGGCGATGAGGCAACCGGCGACGATCCTAGCGGCGCCGCTGGGAGTAGTGGCACCGGGACAAGTGGAGCCAAGAGGCCGCGGAAGGCAAGGCGCCAAAACACGATCGGCACCGGCAGAGACACAGTCACGAGAGGTGGACCCCGCCGATGGTTTGCCGGTGGAGCCTAAGGATGTTGCCAAGGAGTACGGCAACCAAGCGGCATGTATCCTCCGAGAGGTCGTCAATCTCAACGAGACGGACCTCCGAGCTGAGAGCAAAGCACCTTTGCGAGCCCAGCTCATTGCGAGGTTGCACGCACGATACAAGTTCCTAGGCGACTACGCCTCCAGTCATCAAACCAACAACATTGTGAACTCACAAGCCCTCTTGAAGTTCACCAAACACCTCAGCGAGCTATAAGTACATGGTGCGGAAGCTGATTGCTTGAGGGCAAAGGTTTCGAAGAGGTCCACTCCGCCTTTCCGCATGTCACCCGGGCGGACTTTGATGCTTTTGTGGCCAATGAAGAGCTACAAGCAACCAAGAATCGCAAGTTGTGGGGGAAGGAAATGCGGGAGCTTAACATCGGCAACCACAACCTTGGGAGCCGTGGGTACGAGGGAAAGGAGCCCTATTGGGCGAAGGAGGACGAGGCGTATGTAAATGCCGGCATTGAGAACCCCTGGCTCAAGTACAAGGACCCGCTTGAAAGAAGATTCATCAGGTCCCGGTACCATAAGAAGAAACTAACCGGGGAACTTTTCACGGACCCGAAGGTCGTAACCGACATAATTTGGTTCACGAACAACCAGAAGGTCCTGGCGTTGGAGAAAAAACTGGTAAGCAATTTACCGGTTTTATTAGATCAAGTATCGTTCATATAATAGTAGCAACATTTCTAAATGGTTCGCGTTTCTTCCGCGAGGAAGAAGAAAGACAAAGACTTTCTCAAGGCTCCCAAGGTGACGAAGGCTCCTCGTCCCGGGCGTCGACGGGCGGGGTAGCTCGGGACAAGCCTCTCGTACGGGCGCTAAACATCGTTAATGAGCATTCACCGACGAGAAGGCCGCATAGAGGCCGTGTGGCTGGCGCCTGTACGGGCTACAAGCATGGTCACTATGGCTTGTCGTCTCGCGGCCGAAAAAAATGCGCGTAATGAGAGGAAGCGGCAGGAGGCGGAGGAAATGAGGGAGTCAATCCTAGCCCAAGTCCAAGCTGGTTTGGTACCGCAAGCCGGTACCGCAACTCAAAGCTACACTCGTACCTGAAGTCAAAGCTGAAGTCGCTGCTGGAGTCCAAGCAGATTTCAACGCTCTACAAGCGTGGTATGAGGGTGGCAAACAAGGCCCCCCCCCCCGAAAATGCAAGTGGTTAGCTTCAACGGCAGCAACTCGATGGTGCCGCCGTCCGCCGGCAATGACAATGTTATAATGGAGACTCCTCCGGCCGCCGGCAATGTCGCTGGTGCTAGGGATTCACCGTCCATGCCGGGTAGCAGCCCCTCCGTCACTTGCAAGCCCGCCGCCGCATGTGCTGGCCCGTCGACATTAGCCGAGCTCAACGCCCTCACGGTAATTAACTAATGTGTACATCAAGTTAATATATTAGTTTCGTCATCCTTGCCCTCTCTCTAACGCCATATACATGTTCTCGCAGGCGCTCTCGACGCCATGCACCTTTTTGATGAGAGTAAACGACGAACTCAAAGACGTCGCGAGGGGGTCCATCATTCGGCCCCTGGATAAGAAGTGGCACACACGAGATATGGCGGATGACGTTTACCGGGTTGAAGTGGATCGGGCGTTACCGGGCTATGAGGATTTGTTTCCTCCTAATCAACCGCATGGTGCCGATGACGATAGCCCGTTGAATGCGGCCTCACCGAAGGGTTGGGTGCTGCTATGGCCGAAGACCCTAATTCGGATCAACACCTACTCGGGGTCGACGGCAAGCAAAGACAAGCACCTTGCGGCGCCACATGTCAGCGTCCCTCCACGACAGCCCGGCGGCGCCCGTGGTCATCGCCCCACTAGAACGGCCAGCTGCGCCAGAGGTCAGCGCCCCACCACAACAGCCAGCTGCGCCAGAGGCCGAGGAATATGAACGTGACAACTTCCAATGGGATATTCCTACGTCTTCACAAGTTGTCCATGAGGATGCGCCGGGCTTGAAATATGTGTGCTCCAAGAAGCTGTTCGATTCTCAAGAAACGGCTGATGAGGAGGAAAATCCTGAGGAGGTCGCCACCGCCGCCGTCAAAAATATGTTGAGCCCAAACACACTCCGTGCTACGGCCACTACGGCGATGGATGGTCCAGCACTACAACCCAAGAAGAGGAAGAGGGCAAATAAGAAGGACGCCCAAGACAAGGCGGCGGCGGCCAAATCCAAGGACAAGGTCCCACTCCTTGACAAGTTGCCAAACAATTGGCGACCTCTCGCATCACTTGGGTCAGCCGATGCTCGCCGGAGCATGTCGTGAAGAAACTCACCCCGGATATGAGGAGCTTGCATGAGACTGTCTTGCATGTGGAGAACCTTCTTCTCAAATCAAAAGATCCCGGTTATCCTCTCTTCGTGGCGAAGGTGCCAAGCGGCATGAACTTCGTCGAGAAGTACCCCGCGGACTTGTGCTTCATCCGGTTCAACGACATCTTCGGCATCTATCGCATGCAAGCGCTCCACTTTAGTGTGGTTCGCCTAGTTGCTCTTAGCATGTCTTCCCAGATTGTTAAGGAGGGGACGCCGACCATCGCGATCATGGACCCCTTCTATATGCGGGAGAGCATCATCCGCAACCACAGGGATCGCGCGATTGCCACCCAGCGAGGTCGAGGATTTCATGCTGGCGAACATTAAGAAGGGCGCCATTCTCATCCCTTACTTCCCCGAGTAAGTAATCACTCGCTAGTCCCCCATCACCATTCTATCCTATATCTCCATTTGCATTTCCAAAGGTTAATCCGTGTGTTTTCCGCGAGAGACAAGTTCTGCACCCTCATCATCGTGCACCCGCAACACTCGCATGCGATCTATCTCGACTCGGGTAGGGACCGCAAGAAAGACTACTCCCACATCGGGGCCCTTCTCAATGATGCTCTCACCGGCTTCGCCAACAAGGCGAGCCCCCTCAAAGTAGAGAGGAAATCCCAAGGAGGCTTCGTCTTAACCCACACAACCAACTTCCCCGCCTCGGGCGATCGACGCCCGACAATGGGATGGACGCGTGGTACGCCATCCTTCGGATGCGGGAGTACATAAAGTACGCGGATGACATGTTGCTGCCGGATAATCTCGGAAACAGGTTTGCAAACATGGAGGATGTCCCCTGATAGAGAGATTAGAAAGAAGCTGGGGTCGCATCCAGCGGTTCATTTGCACGATAATCCTGCAGGATGTCAACAATAGGTCTGGCGAGTTCTTCTACGGCTATGGTCTACCACCTAATGACGAGATAGACCTCCGCTTGGAGATGTCGCGTGATGAGAGGCCGTTCAACTCGCTTGAGGGCTGCCGTCCATTCCCCCTAGGCGTACAACCTGATCCTACGACGGGAACACTTGCTAAAGCTTGAACGATATGTCCTTAAACTTCCGTACTTGTAATAATTGCTATATATTCCCATAGAATCGACTAGTTGCTTTTATATAGTTGTATGAATGTGCATGTGAACATGTGTACGTAGTTTCATTTACTTTGCTATATATTTCAAGATTATGGCGTACATAGCTTAATAATTATTTGCATTTACTCGACCACTACTTGCCTCGTATTTGGAGTTCGCCGATGATTAGAATGTTCGGTCAATCGTACACTCGGGGGTGGAGCCGGTGAGCCTTGGTGCGACGGCCACAAGTATCAATCTATTGTGCATCCTACCTAGCCTCACTGACTCCATCCCTGGATGTTAATATTTGTTTCGACCGACAAAGTATGAGGCACGCTATTTAATTCGTACTACTTGTCTTCTATTTGAGTTCGCACTTCTTAATTGCATTGGCCGATGATTAAAATGTTCGGTCACTTGTACACTCCGAGGTGGGGCCGGTGAGGCTTGGTGTGATGGCCACAAATATCAATCTATTGTGCATCCTACCTAGCCTCACTGACCCCATCCCTGTATGTTATTATTTATTTCGACCAACAAAGTATGAGGCACATGCTATTTAGTTCATACTACTTGTCTCTTATTTGAGTTGGCACTTGTTCATTGCATTGGTACTAACGTTTTACTTGTCTTGTGAATGGAGATGCCGATGACATATGTCGTGTACAAGGGAGGGTTCACTGGAGTCTACGACGGCCGGGAGGACTGTCGGAGATAGGTGCACCGTTTCGGCGGCAACAGCTACAAGGGATACCCCACTAGGGTGGAGGCGGAAGGAAGATACGCCCGTTATCTAGCGGGAGAGATGAGGGACATGAGGAGGAACCGGATGAAGACCATGGCCTTCGTGATGATGGTCATGACCATGTTGGTCATGTTCTATGTGATTCTAGTTTAGGTTAGGACCTACATTGTGAGGTGTATGACGATACTTGTGACGACTATGTACCAAGACTTCTAACTTTGTGAAACTTCGTCGTTCGGTGTTGCATATGCACATGTGTTGTATGAATCAACACATTCCGAAACGAGACTTGCGTATTTGTGTACTGATACCGAAATGAAACTTGGCTCTCTATGTGCTTCTCATATTGCATGTAATACTTGTATAAATATGAACTGCGTTGTAAATATATACTGCTTGTCAAATATGTATTGTAATATGCTTGGAAAAAAGCTGGAAAAAAGAATTTTCGAATTAATTGCCGGCGCACCTAAATGACACATTGCTGGCGCACGTGGCATGCGCCGATGCTTGGAAGCACTACTGCCGGCGCACCCGATTGTGCGCCGGTGGAATATATCTTTGCCGGCGAAGCTTGGTGGTGCGCCGGCGATAGGCGACATATCGCCGGCGCACTACCAGGTGCGCCGACAGTGTACGTTTATCACCGGCGCGTTCGCACCGGCGGGCTCGTGGTGCGCCGGCAATGGGCGTTTTAGGTGCGCCGGCAATGGGCCTTTCCCTAGTAGTGGTGGGGGCGGCAGTGCCGGCCTTGTGGTGGCAGGCGTCTGGTTCTTCCCCTCCTCGGCTCCTTGACGCTCCCTTCGGGTCCTTGATGATATTGGTACCTAATGACATATAGACATAGGTATGAGGTAGCAATCCGTCCAAGGTTATGTCGAGTTCAAGTGTAGAAAGGAGTGAATTCACCTTATCATGTATGGATTTCACTCGAGCTCGGGTCATTGGTTCACTTGGGGGAAAAGTTGGCCATGATGTAGTTTCGTCCTTGAGCGGGGCTGCATCAGGTACAAGCGTCAAATCTTGGGCATCCCCTCTTCATCAACAAAGTATCAGGTCATCTTTCTAGACGCTATGTAGTTTCGTCCTTGAGCGGGGCTGCATCAGGTACAAGCGTCAAATCTTGGGCATCCCCTCTTCATCAATAAGGCATTTGCAGTGGTCAAGGGAGAGCTATACGCTATGTATTGTTTTTGGCGCGTCTTTATTTTTGTTTTTAGTTTAGTTTAGTTTTGTTTGCTGTAGAATATGGTTGGATCCCAGCATATTTGTTTTTGAGAATGACACACTCCGTTTAATTGCATAAAACACTCTAGTTTTCACTCTTATTTTTATGTGGGTGTTCTAGTTTATTAGTACTGCGTTTAGCTCTTGGTTTTCTATTCTTATTTTGTTCAGAGCTTGATTAGTTTTATTTATTTATGTATGATTAGCTCTCTGGTCCATATTGATTATTATCTATGAGATTTGTTTCAAATTAGTTGATTGGTGTTGGAGACGAGTAAAATGTTTCATGCTTATAGTGATGCAAAAGGAAGCTTGTCTAGACTGTGGCATAGACTTTGGCATGTTATGTTGGATGTTATTTTATCATTTGCTTAGTAGTTATTGTTGTAGCATGACTTGTCTCAAATAGCTGAGAGTGCATAATGTGCCATTGAAATCATGTTTTGTTTCCATCATAAAAAGCATAATATTGTGGTATTCTCCTTTGATGCTTTATTGGGTTGACTTGGCACATGTTTACATCATGTTATGACTAAAAACCAGTCAACTAAAGCCTCTAAGATAATTTAGTTTTTGACTTGTAATATCACTTTTATGCTTTGATTAATAATGTTTTATCGCTATGCATGATTATGATCATTATTGCTCTCTTAACTGGTCGCGCCCAGTCTTTTTCTAGCCTTCGCCTGTACTGAGTATGAGCTCTACTCATGCATCCAACTACCAAAAACCAAAGTTTGCCAATTGTGTCCACCATATCTACCTACTAGCATTATTGCTATTCCAAGTATATTCATCATGTTTTTATTTATCTTCCAAATTAAATTTTGTGATGAGAAAATTAGTCAGTAAAGCTCTCACGAACTTGATGGCACATTTACTTTCTTGCACCTAATAAACTTGAGCCATTGTGACTATCTTATGAAGTCTACATGCTTGCAAATTGCGAGTTGGGAGTTAGCACAACCATGCTTTCATGGGGAAAGTTTTCAACATTGCACTTATTCCTATTTAGTTGATATCATGTTATTTTGTTTATGAATGCCTAGTGGTGTGAAATAAAATGGAAACTTGTAAGTCCATGGAGTTTGTATATATGTTGGAGAAATGCCTGGGCGGCCAATTTATGCCATGCATCATTCATGGTGGAAATTTACAGCGAACCATAGTGAGCAATCTATGGCACATCTTCAATAAAAAGGTACGCCCATAGTAAATTAAAGGATTCCTGAGATGTTCATTGTCTGTTTGTCTTGTCATTTTGGCATGGGATTGCTCCTATATCGGCAGGAGTACTTCTATATCATGGGGCAGGAGGTACCCCGTTGGCATTCTCGATGATACATGTATACTTACAATGACAAGAACTTATTTGGGACCTAAGTTGAGTACCATGAGGTTTAGGTACTCGTATTCAAGGGGCACAATATTTTCAACTTGTGATTTTTCAAGCATATAACTCATATTTGCCCTCACATTAACTTTAACCATTCAAGATGCTTATGATAGGGGTAATGAGAGCTCAAAGCTGAGTACCATACTTTTTGGAAGGTTTATAAAACTTATTAATCTTGTTTCCTTCTTGGAAGGTGACGAGGGATTAACTCGTCAATGCCTATAGATTGTAGACTTAGGGTTTCGTAAGAAGTAGAGGGCAAGTAGATCTCGAAGGTTCAACCGACAAATGTGCTCGACTCGAGATTACGGTGGTTTGGCAAAATTTTCAATCGCTTGTTTCTCCCTCGGCTCCCCTTTATATAGGAGGCGGAGCCGAGGCGTTTCGTGTACTATTCGAGGCGCATTGGGCCTTTCCTATGTTGATACAAGATTCCTACTACAACTATACTTTCCTTATCCGAAGATCTCTGGGCTTCTGGCTCCAAAGCTTCGGGTTCGTGGGCTTCATGTCCTCTTTATATAACCAGGCCCTTTATTCGGCATGCATGTTAGGCATACCTATGTCAGTAGCCCCCGAGACTTTGCTTGAATCGTAGTGTCGAGTAAAATCTCCATCGTAAAGCTGAATCATATGTTTACTTAGTAAGACTTTCGAATCATAACCAATATTTTGCTTAATGTCTATTTTGTACAGGGATAACGAAGAATGAGGTTGGTTCATCTGACGGATCAGGTGCCACTTAATTGCTCTTGTGGCAAACCCTCATAAATCTACATCAAGCTTGAGTCCCTAGACTCGAACTCGGGATACTGGCGTAATTCGACATGCGCCGCTTAAGGACTTACCGTGAATCGAATCCCAATTTTATTTTATCGAGTACCTAACGCGTCCGTCAGGATTTTTCTTCACATTTGTTGATGTGGATAAAGTGGGAGAGCGCATTCAGGTGCGATGCCATGCCACACAGGACGGATCCTGGGGTCTTACCTTCACATACTCATTTTTGAGTCACGGCATTCAGAGTTTTTATCGCGGCAGACGCGCTCTGAGAATATATTGTCGAGTGCCTTTGTGTGACTGCTGGAATTCTTTATTTTCTCGAGTTCTCGTGAAACAATATCTTAACCTCCCGATGGGAGTATATGACGAGTTATATGTAACTTGAAGATGTACGAAAAAAGTTTTTCGACTGCAACTCTATATTGACTTATTATTTTGCCTTCTCTTCTTTTCTCTATTTCATCGGGTGCGCGACCAACGCTCCCGATGGGAGTAGCCTCCAAGGATACAACCGAGTCTTTAAACTTGGTTGTAGGGTCAACTTCTGTTATTTAATCAACTCTGTATTTTTTCCTTCATCACGTCATCTTATCAGAAGTATTTGCAATACTTCTGATAAGAGTAGCCCCCAAGCATATGATCAGGTGCTTGCATCTGGACATAGACTCCCGAATTTTTCTTCCAGCCATATATTTCTCCTTATCCCGAAGTTTTCTTCCAACTATTTTTCGCTCCCTCTCTCCAAGTTTTTTCCATACTATGACATCATTGCTGACGAGAACCATGTGTGGCCACCTTGGGAAGACACGACTGCTCGCAAACCACTGTTTTGTGGGTCCAAAATGCTGCACGTCCTCCACGTCACGCAAGTGGGGCGCGCACATCCTCCGATACTCCCGACACGCGCGCAGTAATTCCCTTTTGGCAAAAATAAAGTGTAAAAACCATTTACCGCACGAGCACATGTAAGGCTCAGGATCCTCTCGTTTCCATCCAATGGTTGAGCTTCATCGTCTTGCACCTATAAGTTTTACCCTACTCTTCACTTTTTCCCCTTCGCTGCGCCGGACATTCTCTCTTGCCTCTGTTCTTCTTCGTCCTCGAGCACTTCGTGCACTCATCCTCTGCTTCCTCTCTTTGCTCCACAAAACATCCACCATGCCTCCACGGACCAAGCTCTGCAAGAACCACGCCCCTGGCACCGGCGAGCGCGTGGAGAAGAACAAGATCTCCGGATGGGAGAGGTCCAAGATCTCTGCGCAGGACAATCGTCTGCTCAAGAAGATGGGCCTTCTCAACAAGGAGGCGATGAGGATGTCAGGGGATGAGAGTTCCCCTCATCCTCCTTCAGGTTTCTGGGTAACATTCGTTGACTTCCTTATCCGCGGTTTTTCCCTTCCTGTGCACGAGTTCTTCCGCGGTCTCCTCTTCATCTACGGGATCCAGCTTCACCAGCTTACCCCTAACTCTCTCCTCCACATTTCTATCTTTGTCACCCTCTGCGAATGCTTCCTGGGCATCCATCCTCACTGGGGCCTATGGAAGCGCATCTTTTACCTCCGCCGCAACAACTCGAAGGACACCATCTACAACATAGGTGGTGTTTGCATTTGCGTTCGGCCAGAAGTTGGATACTTTGACTTGAAGTTTGCTGACTCCATCCAAGGCTGGCGCAAGAAGTGGCTCTATGTCAAGGATGAATCTTCGGCTGCCCAAGAATACAACCTTGCTTCCTTTGATGCTTCAGAAGATATCCATAGTCCCAAATCTTGGGACGCAGATGCTACAGCCGAAGAAAGGGCAGCCACTGACGCGCTGATTGCTCGCATCCAAGAGATCCAAAACATCGAAGGGGAAAAACTATCGGGTGTGCAAATCATTGCACACTTTCTGCGGATCCGAGTGCAGCCTCTTGAGGCTCGCAAGAATCCCCTTTGGATGTATTCGGGTGCTGAAGACGCTGACAGAGTTTCCGACGATCTTCCCTCGAATGATTTTGAGAAGCTTGTCCGCCGCTTCACCTCTTTGAGAAAAAACAATGAAGTCCCTTCTTCCTGCCACGTGGAACCTTTCAGTGGTGACCATGCACTCCCAGATGTAAGTATTTTCTTCCGAGTTGTATTCTTGCTTTTCACTGTATACGTTTTTTCTTCGGGTTTTGATAATTTTGTCGTGCTCTTTCGCTCTTTTTTGCCTGCAGAACCATCAATCTCTTTCTTTCCTTCCTCCACTACATGAGGGTGGAGATGTAGATGAGCGAGCCATCGTTACTGATGACTCGCAAGAAACTTCTGTTCCTAAGAGCGAACCCGCAGAATCGGAGAAAAGTGTGGGTTCTCTGACAAAGACTCGAAGTCAGTGCAACCTTCTGACTCCACTCACTCGGTCTCTCCTCCTCATGCCGCTTCTCCGAATAAGCGCAAAAGGAAGAGAAACGTTGACGAAGAAGATTCCGGCGCGTCCAAGCTTTTTGTATCAGCTGCCGAAGAGTCTTCTCCTGATGAGGACATCACAACCTCCGATTTGAAGACATATCTTGGTGAAAAAGATGAGACTACGCCGAGGACGACTTCAATTAAAGTAGGGGAGGATGATGAGGACATCGCTATGATAGATACAACCAATACTCCTACAACCACATTTCAGGTACCGTCGTTACTAGGAATCCTTCCTAATATATATGAGAATATGATGCTGCCTAAATCAAATGTATTTATATTATTTAGGAATAGATCATTTTCCATCCGGACGGCGTAATTCGGCCCAGTCGCGCCCCCGGTTCCTCGTTTTCGTCCGGATTTGGGCCTAAATTCATCCGGCGATCCCACGCCATCCCCGGCCCCCCGGGGAGCGCTCGGGGAGTCCGGACGAAACGAAAGCGCGCGTGGCCCCAACTTGTCGGCGACAATGGCCTCCGATCTACGGCAATACCCTCGTCTTCCCGATCTACGGCAATACCCTCGTCTTCCGGATCTACGGCAATACCCTCGTCGAACGATCTACGGCAATACCCTCGTCGAACGAAAGCTTTGAACTCTCAAGTGGTGCAACATAGATAGATTATATATATTTCGAATATAATTCGAATAAACATAAAAATTACATATAAAAACTTTAAAACAAACTTAAACTACTTCTTCTTCCTACATGGCCCCGCCTCATCGTCGTGGCGGCGACGCTTCCGGCTCGTCACCTCCTCGTCGGAGGAAGTTGAGTCCTCCTCCTCGTCAGTGTCCTCAGCCTCTTCGTCGTCCTCCTCCTTTTCCTCGGCCTCTTCCTCCTCCTTTTCCTCGGCCTGCTCCTTGGCCTCTTCGTCCTCCTCCTCGTCCTCCTCGTCGTCATCCCATTCGTCCTCGCTGGCCGGCGGAGGGGAATCGTCGCTGCTGGACGATGCAGCTTTATCCCACCAATGGCGCCATCCAGGCGGCTTCCCCTCGCTGTCGGTGTCCGATGGCCAAGAGAGATCGCTCATGGTCGTCCGTCGGAAACCGTATATGTAGGTCTCTCGACGAAGAGAGCGGCGGTTGCTCTTCCGCGGAGATCGTGCTCCATTACGGCGGTTCTCGCATCGAGGCCACTTCGACCGTTCCCGACGAGTCGTTTCGGCTCTCCAGACCACTTCGCGACGGTTCAATGCGTCGAGGGAACTCCGACGATTGCCCTTCCCGGTGACTGCGCCGTCGCTATGCACGCGGTGGGTGCGCGTCCATGGGCTCGCGGCTGGAAAAATGGACCTCCCCAGGCCAAAAACTACATCCATCGGCGCTAAATAACGCCGGATTTCGGCCTGGGGAGCCCCAACGGCTGGGGATGCTCTTAGGGGATTTTAAGAGGCCATATAGGTAGAGGAAGTCCCATTTAGGGGTGTTTTTGGCCAACCCTAGCTGGTTGGACGAAAATCCCTTCACTTCCCCCATATATATCCCTCTGTAGCCGTCATTAGAACTTGGATTTTGATTAGACTAAAAGTTAGCCATTGCTGCAACTCTTGTGTACTTCTTTTGAGGCCAACGCCCAGAACAAGACCGACTATTCGGAATCCCACCTTTTCAATAAAGCTTTCATCTATATCCGCAATATTCTGATTGCAATATTAGTTCTTACTTGTTCTCGATTTCAGGTAGGAATTAAGACCCTCACTGGTCAGGCTGATCGTGCATCCGCAAGATCGGTAACTCCCGGAGATTGTCCTAGAGATTGCATTGGCGCACGAGCTTTGCACGTGTAGTTGGATCGTCAAGCACGAACTCCACCAACAAATCGAATTATCCCCATCTCATCGAAAGATCTGACACCTTTGCCCTATCAAGTGGTATCAGATTTCAGGTTGCTCGGTGAGATTTACAGTTTTCATAGTGTAGATTTGTTTTTACCTATAGCCCAGAAAAAAGCCCAACAAAAAGAAGTTAGATTAGTTGATCCTTCCCTAAAAACCAGTCTAAGCCTTTTCGCTATCACCACTTTGTTTTTGTTTTGTTGAATTTTTGTTGCATCGTGTGTCGAGTTGCTGGTTTTAGATCTAGTCTTTTAGAGTTTCGAGTTCTAAACACGCGCATCAGGTTCCGTCGCCACCATCAACATAATCGCGTTGTTGGAGTACTGCCATCCACTATTCACCGCATCCATCCATCTTCGTTTTCAACCGCTGCATACGTTTTTGTTTGGAAAGTATTCATCGCTTCTTGCGTTGAGGAAATCAATTCCCTAATCTTCGATCGAGACCTGATATTTTTGGAAGGGTTCTTTTGACCGGTAGGAAGAAAGGAGAGAACGAGTTTGGTTCTCTTTCCGTGCAAGAAAGAAAAGAATAAGAAGTGTACCGATCAGATCTACAGCGTGAGAATTTCAGAGAGAAAGAGTTTTGTTTTGGTTCAAGTTCCAAGGACGACAACAGTGTACACCGATTTTGACATGGAAAGTTTCCAATCGGCAAAAAAAAAAGATAAAAAAATAGAGTTAAGAAAAAAAAAAGAGAAAGAAAAGAAGCAGAATAGATCACATCGGTCAGTCTAGAAATACGTTTTGGTCTTTGCCTCTAAACTTCAAACCGTGATCGAGTGAGAGACCTGGCCAGTTGATGTATTGTTGCAAGAATACGGTTGTTTTGCCTTTGTTATCTCTTCCTGTTAGCAAAGGACTCTAGAGGAGCACGTTACATATTTTTTCGGCTGTGGTGCTGTCACTTCAGAAACATCTTACTCAGCGCAGTCTCTGCACTGCTTGTCTGATCCAAGCGCATAATCAATTAACTTGCGCTCCGCGCCATTGTGTTTCTAGTTGGCCGGGCTTTTTGTTCTAGCATCAGGTCAACGTTTCGAGATACAGTCTCATCGCTTCAAGATACATCTTATATCAATCTCGACTGGTGCTGGTGTTTCGGCGTTTTGAATTCCCGTTCCGTGGCTACGTGATCATTTGTGTCTTAGACTCGTGTCTCTAGTACAGTCTAGCCTAGAACCAGCACTTGACTACTTTGAACGGATTTTCAGCTTTACATTGATTATTGTGGTGGTAGTTTCACATATTTTGAGCCTACCTACATCTCCACATATTTCTACATCGTGTGGGATACGTTCGTCTGGAAATCGCTTCGTTCAATCTTTGGAGTTACTTGATACTGCTGGTTGCCGATCACCACCTCCTGAATGGTAAGAACTTGTAAGAATTTTTGATTCGCAATACTTGTGAGCGACTGACCACCACATCCTAGTAGTTAATAGGAACATATACTTGTGATTTGTTCTTGTTTCTCACTAATGATGACAGGTTCTGAAGTTCCGAGTTGTGGGCGGACGAGTAAATCCTCCATGCCACGAGAGATGGGACTACTTTCAGGGGATCATGATCAGGTTATTTCTTTACTAATTTACGAGGGTAGATATAATCCTGATGCTTATTTTGATTGGGAGTTTGAAGTCGACCATATTTTTGGATGCCATGATTTTACTGAACATGAGAAAGTAAGAACTGCTGCTAGAGTTTTGACAGATTTTGCTTCCATTTGGTGGGATATGACTTATAAAGAAAATATTGATAATAAACCTACTACTTGGGGAGATTTAAAATATTTGCGACATAGATTTTTACCCCTTTTTCATCAACATGAAATGATCCGCAAACTTAAGCGGTTAGAACAAGGTAGTAACACCGTGCATGTTTACGTACTATCAGGAATTCAAATCTTACATGTACCATTGCGATATAAAAGAATTTGAGGAAAATACTAGAAACATGTTTTTTAATGGCTTGAACCCTGATATAAAGGCTATGTTTAAATATATTCCTCGCTCTATTGTTGGTATGTATGTTCGTGCATGTTCTTTTGAGAAACACATACAGGTGGAAGCGTTGGACCATTACGACCCCTTCGGTTCATGCACACTAGCACCGGTTGTTTCCACCAACGTCCCGCGCATGAATATTGTTGTGCGGATCGCACATCCGCACACTTGTGACCCATCGCTACCGACATATTTTCAGCCGGATTCACAAGGTAAAAGTAAAGGTACTGATTTTATCCCTCCACATGTGATTGATGAATGCAATGTTGACTTAAATATATCATGTGTTAAGATAGAAAATGATTTGGTCAAACCACATATATTAGAGGATTTTTCTATGGGTTTGAATGTGTCATGTGATCAATCAATGGACATAGATGCTGGTTTGAGTGTGCATTTTGCTGATTCTAATTTGTGTCTTGATATGAGTGAAAATAAGGAATCAGTTGTTGTTAAAAGTGAACCTTGTGACATGGCAACTAAACCTGATTTAGTTCACATAAAATTGGCTAGACATGATGAAGTGATAACTGAAATTTCCAATGATATTTGTTTATGGTCTATTAAGATGGATCCTCCTATGTCTTTATCACATGCTAGAAATAAGATTGCTGAACTCAAATATTTGAAGAGTGTTTATGCCCATGGTTATACTTTTAATTTAATTGGAGAGTATGGCGTAGACAATGAGTTTTTGGTGAATAAAATTTGCATTACATGTGATGATGTTCCATATACTATTGGTTTGATGGGAAGTAAAATTCCACCTATGTTCAATCATTTTGATATGACTTCCAATAATGGTATACACTTTATGCCAAATAGCTTGATGCATCATCGCTTATTTAAGCTAGCTATAGCATGTAATTTGGAAATACTGAATTTTGGTTTACCACTATTGGGATGGTTTAATGATGAGTATTACAATTTGAAAGGAGTTAATATGTGCTTCACTTATATCTGCAAACTGAGTTGTGATAAATGTTTACTGGGGACTAATGATCTTCTAAGCTACTACAATACTGGTATATGTACTAAATTAAATGGGCAACATGAGAGAGTTGTTAAAACGGATGACATATACATATACCATGCATATACCTTGTCTCTATTGTTAGAATGTTTACAGAATAAACATAGCCGAGGACCGCTTTTCTTTCAAGAAAGGGAGGATGATGAGGACATCACAACCTCCGATTTGAAGACATATCTTGGTGAAAAAGATGAGACTACGTCGAGGACGACTTCAATTCAAGTAGGGGAGGATGATGAGGACATCGCTATGATAGATACAACCAATACTCCTACAACCACATTTCAGGTACCGTCGTTACAAGGAATCCTTCCTAATATATATGAGAATATGATGCTGCCTAAATCAAATGTATTTATATTATTTAGGAATGGATCTAGCATGGACGCCAAGCATTGGATTAGGAACGTGCATGGAGATGGCAGCAGACCTGCAAGGATTCAGGATGGCGTTGCAAGCGAGGATTTCAGAACATTGAAGCCACCATAGTGAAGCAACGATGGTTGGATGAATTATACAAGTTACTCCATCATAAAATTCGTCCAAAGAGTTATTTTGGTGCTGCGTCACCTTATTTAATGGGCCAGACCCATGTATTTTCGGATTAGGTATTTTAGGGGATTTTAAGAGGCCATATAAGTGGAGGAAGGCCCATTTAGGGGTGTTTTTGGCCAACCCTAGCTGGTTGGACGAAAATCCCTTCACTTCCCCCATATATATCCCTCTGTAGCCGTCATTAGAACTTGGATTTTGATTAGACTAAAAGTTAGCCATTACTGCAACTCTCGTGTACTTTTTTTGAGGCCAACGCCCAGAACAAGACCTACTATTTGGAATCCCACCTTTTCAATAAAGCTTTCATCTATATCCGCAATATTCTGATTGCAATATTAGTTCTTACTAGGACAAAACTCGTACTTCGCTACGGAGCAAACATGAGAATATCCCCTGGCTGGTAACGCTGGTTCGTTGTTTCACTCTCTCATTGGCCTCATGTAGGGGTGCAAGCTGGGCATGATGTGGGCGACTATAAGGCCATCTCCAATGCGCGACCATCCCGCGCACGCGCGTCCGGATGAGTCGCGCCGGACAAAATCGCGGCCCAACGCCACGACACATCCCAAAAGCGGATGGTTGCGGTGTCCGGGACGATCCAAACCCGGTCCAAATCTGTGCCAGGCTTGCGTTGCCGCGGATGGCACGTGGTGTCCTCCCGCGTCCGCCTGCTCGCATCCTAGGCCCACCTGTCGGCGCCCGCGAGTCTAATGTGGACTGGGAGGCGGACTGTCCCTATCCAGTCCCCACTCCCACTCCCCACGCACGCTCGCTCGAGCTTCCGCGCCGCCATGGCCCCGAAGCGCGAGTTCGGGCCTAGCGCGAATGACCACGAGGCCGGCAGCAGTCGGCAAGTCGTGCCATCGCCTTTCGACATAGGGCCGCCGGCACCGATGGGCGAGCGGATCTACGTCACGGTCGTGGTGGCGCAGATCTTCTTGGAGGCCGGTGCCCCAATGCCGTGGGGCGACGTGCACCTCCCCCATGGCTGGCAGCTGAGCCCAGATCGGGTTCTGGTGCCGCCGATCCCGGCCACCGGCCGCGCCCGCCTGGAGGAGATCCAGCGACGACGCGCACAGCTGCCGGCGGACCTCCGGGAGGACCCCGCCTACAGCAACAAGAGTCCCTACTTGTACCTGTGGTTCGAGGTGGAGCACGCTTCACGGCTGGCGTACCTGCTTCACCTTGGCGACGGCGAGGCCTCGCGCGCAGACGCGCATGCCGACAAGGAGGGCAGGCCGCCACCCCGGCGGCCTCTACATCGACGAGCCCGCGGCTGCTCTGCCGCGAGCCTCGCCACAGGCCCAGCCCAAGGAGGAGGACGACCCCGAGCTGCTCGCCGCACTCGCGGTGTCCGTCGAGGTCAACGACCTCGAGGAGCTGGCCAAATGACCACACCTCGCAGAGGTGCTGCGCTCCTCCGCGCCGGAGGAGGAGGCCAAGAAGGCCAAGGAGGACACCGACGCGCCAGGCCTCGATCCGGGAGGAGGAGGAGTGCCTCCTCCGCCTCAAGCACGAGGCGGAGCTTGAGGCCGCTGCGGCGGAGTAGCGGGAGAAGGAGGCGGCGCGGCTGGCACGTGATTTTTTTGTGGTTTTTTTTGTTTTGCGCTCCGTCCGCGCATTGGGTGCACTAATGGACTGTCGGCCATGGCCGTGTGTCTGCATGTCCACGCGATCATCTAAACAGCCACGACCAGACGGCCCAACGCGTCCGATTTGAGTGGCCGCGTTGGAGATGTCCTAATATGAGCAAAGTGCAGAGCCACGTCCGCACCTCACCGCCGACTGTTGTCGCTCGGCGCAGCTGTTTGTTCCTCGCTTCGAGTATGAACGCGTGGCAAATGGCTTTGGCTGATCGGCGAGTTCCAGCGCAGGTGCCTACGCCGTCGACACGGGCCGGTTCTGGTAGTGTATGACTGTATGTGCGTGCGTGGATTGGAAAGAAACCAATTCCTTCCTTTTTTATCTTTGACATGAAACCGATTAGTTATTATTTTTTCTTTGAGATGAAACCGATTTGTTCTGGACTTCTGGTCGTGTACGTCCGCGCACCTGCTGTATTAGCAGGAAACCAATTTGTTTTTTTAGGGAAGCAGGAAACGAATTCGGTGCTTATGTGCGTGGGTTAGGTGTTGGGTTGTTTCTCTTTCTCACCGGTTTTGGCCCATATAAAAACTGGCCTATGTGTGACACCTCTCGCTCGCGCACCTCCACCCATGTCTTGTCCGCCCACGGATCAACGCCCCGCGCTCCACGCTGCCCCCCATCGACAGCAGCAGCCACGCCGCCAGCGTCGCGCCTCCACTCCTCGGTCAATCCCCGGCCTAGTGCCCGCACGCCGCCAGGCCCCTGAGTTAAAAAACAAGGTTTAGGGTTTTGGTGCTTGGGTTAACATTCCAGCCCGTTCCACATATATATATAGGACCAATACAACATACACGTCCGTATACAACACGTATAGGCGTGTGCTACAAGAAAGACAGAGTTAGACAACAATTACAATTCTAACACTCCCCCTCAATCTAAACCGCTATGAACAAAGGTTAAGATTGAACCGGAATCTATCTAACATCTGTCTAGTGGCTGGTTTAGTAAACACATCAGCCAATTGGTCATGAGTGGATATGAACCTGACATCCAAGTCACCAGCAGCAACTCGCTCTCGCACAAAGTGAAAATCAATCTCTATGTGTTTCATCCGAGCATGAAAAACTGGATTCGCCGTCAGGTATGTCGCCCCTAGATTATCACACCACAATATGGGAGGACGCTGCCGAACAACACCAAGTTCCTTGAGTAGAGAGTCTACCCAAATAGCTTCGGCAGCTCCATTAGCCAATGCTTTATACTCTGCCTCGGTACTAGATCTCGAAACAGTAGGTTGCTTCTTTGCACTCCAAGAAACAAGATTTGGACCAACAAATACGCAAACCCGCTAGTAGACCGTCTATCATCAACACATCCAGCCCAATCGGCGTACGTAAAAATGCGATGACGGTAGATGTGGACTCGTGGAAACGTAAGCCTGTTTCCGGTGTCCCTTTGACATACCGTAGAATGCGCTTGACAGATTCCCAATGAACATCTGTGGGCTGTGACAGGAACTGACAAACTTTGTTGACAGCGAACGAGATATCTGGTCTGGTATGTGTCAAATACTGCAATCCACCAACTACACTGCGATACCGATGAGCATCATCCGAGCCGAGTGGAGTACCTGTGTCTCTCGCTAAGGTCTCGGATACGAGAGAGTGGAGTGGTGGCCGGGTTACAATTCTCCATGTTCACTCGATGAAGAAGATCAAGTGCATACTTCCGTTGAGTCAAGGTTAGCCCCCTGAATTGTAAGCGGCCTCCAATCCAAGAAAGTACGCCAACGGACCCAAATCCTTGATAGGAAAATTACTGGAAAGAGCACGAACCGGAACATCAACAACCTGCGGAGTAGAACCAGCAATAACAATGTCATCGACATAAACCAACATAAAAATCTGCACTCCAGCGCGTGAGTAGAAGAACAAGGATGTATCCGCTTTAGAGGAGGAGAAACCAAGTCGATAAAGAAGCTGACTCGAGGCGAGCATACCACGCTCTCGGTGATCGCTTGGACCAGTAGATGGATCGCTGAAGCTTGCAAACATGAGAGGGATACCGAGTGTCCTCGAAACCAGGCGGCTGCTGCATATAAACATCCTCAGCCAAGAACCCATGCAGAAACGCATTACTGACATCCACCTGCCGGAGACACCATCCGCGAGAAACCGCGAGAGACAGGTATAATACGAACCGTAGCAGCCTTCACCACCGGGCTGAAGGTATCTCCATAATCAATCCCATGCTCTGTCGTGTAAAACCACGCGCAACTAACCGCGCTTTATGCTTATCAATGGAGCCATCCGGACGATGCTTCGTTTTAAAAATCCACTTGCTGCCCACAATATTGACACCAGGGCGGCCGCGGGACAAGAATCCAAGTGCCATTCTGTTGAAGTGCATCAAACTCAGCAGACATCGCCGATTGCCATGCAGGCTCACGGAGAGCTTCATGATGAGAGGTAGGGGCCGCAAAGAACGCCCGGCGACGCGGATCATACCGCACGGTACCATCTGTGTACGTTTTCTCACGGCGAGTCTGGTCACGATTGCGCGTTACCATGGCATGTTGGTTCACAATGGGATCAACCGAAGGCGGCGCGGCTGCTGGAGACACAGCAGAAGGCGACGTAGGCTGGCTCGAGACAGGCGCGGACGATGCAGGAGACCGGCTCGGCTCGCCGATGCCGCTCAGCGGCTCGCTGGCGCGGTTCGGCTCCTGCGCGTGCATGGACGTGCCATGCACGTCGATCACAGCATGCACAGGCGCGCGGGCGTCGATCGCCCCACCATCGGCAGACTCAACCGGCGAGCTGTCTGGCATCTGTGAAGAAACAACACTTGGAACAGATGGATCAGTATACAAATAAGACAGATCATAATTCCGCACTGGTTCACTAGTAACTGGTTCATCAGATGGAAAACGAATAGCTTGTTCAAGGGTGGACACATCAACGGACACACCAGGAGTGGCAAACGGGAAAACAGACTCATCAAACACCACGTCACGGGAGATGTAAATTCTTCCTGTGGTTCGATCTAAGCACTTGTACCCCTTATGCATGGGACTATACCCCGAAACACACACATCTTAGAACGGAATTCTAGCTTATGAGAGTTGTATTTGCGAAGACTAGGCCAACAAGCACACCCGAAGATGCGAAGAAAGGAATAGTTGGGCTGAACATGCATTAGGCGATATAGTGGTGTTTCTTTGTTGATGACAGGAGTGGGCATACGGTTAATAAGATAACAGGCTGTGAGAAGGGCTTCGTCCCAATAGCGAAGAGGAAGTTGTGAATGAGCAAGAAGTGCTAGGCCTGTTTCAACTAGGTGCCGGTGTTTGCGCTCGGCAACCCCATTCTGTTGGGAAGTGTGAGGACACGAGACACGGTGAACAACCCCTGTGCGCTCAAAGTATCGGTGAAGGCGATGGTATTCACCACCCCAATCAGACTGAACCGCTTTAATCTTAGCATTGAGGAGACGCTCGACATGAGTCTGAAAGGTATAGAAAATTTGTTCAACATCAGACTTATGTTTAAGGAGATATATCCAAGTGAACCGAGAATAGTCATCGACAAAGCTGACATAGTATTTGTACCCCCGGAAGAAACGTTGGTCTGGGCCCCGGACATCGGTATGAATCAATTCAAGAGGCACAGGTAGAAACACGAGAGGACAAAGAGTAGGGTAACTGATGACTTTTAGCACGTTGACAAGCATCACATACTAAATAATTATTGTTTGACGGAAAACACGAAAGCTCATTTGCACTAACAATGTTGTGAACTACATTATTGGATGGATGACCTAGACGTTGATGCCACTGTTGAGAAGTTGCACCAGCTGACACACGACGAGACGACTCCTTGCCGAACGGGATGGGGTAGAGGCCACCTTCACTCCTACCGAGAAGCAGAACCCTCCTCGTGGTTATGTCCTTGACACGAAAAAGTCACGATGAAACTCAACAAACACATGGTTATCACAAACGAGACGATAAACAGAGAGAAGGCTAAGACGGGCATTAGGCACATGAAGTATATTCTTAAGGTGGAGAGATGAACCAGCTAAAAGAGATTGACCAATGTGCGAAATTGACAGACCTGCACCATTTGCTACTTGCACCTGGTCCTTGCCACCATAGCGCTCATATGCCTGAAGACGAGCTAGCTCGTTTGTGAGGTGATCAGTCGTCCCGGAGTCCATGATCCAGGGATTGTTGTTGTAGTTTGTTGTTGCAGCATTGCCACTCTTCTGCTGCGGTGGCTGAAAGTTGGCGTCGAAGCGGTTGCGACAGGTCCTTGGCGACGTGTCCCCAATTGCCACAAATCCGGCATTTAGGCCTCCATCGACGCCGCTGGCGGCCGCCATTGCGGCCATTGTTCCGGCCTCCACCATTGCCGCCATTGCGGCTGCCATCGTTGCGACCGTAGCCGCCTCCATCGTTGCGGCCGTAGCCGCCGCCATCGTTGCGGCCATAGCTGCCGCCATCATTGCGGCCGTAGCCGCTGCCCTCATTGCGGCTGTACCCGCCGGTGTTGCCTCCCTGACGAGGCTGCCCCTGCTGTCCGTCGCCACCATTGAGGCGAGGGAATCCTCCACTAGAAACGGTGGAGTTAGGACGCACCACCGCGTTTACCGAAGAGGACCACCCTTCGTTTTGCGCCTGCTGCGCTTGGAGGGACTCGAAGGAGAGGATGTCGGCGTAGAAGGTGGCATAGGGGACCGATGCGGCGGAGCCACGCGAGTGCGGGGCGGTGACAGGGTTGTACGCAGAGCCCAGGCCAATGACAATATAGTCAACGAGTTCATCGTCGGTGATAGGAGCACCGGCGGCAGCCATTGCATCTGCATAGCCCTTCATCTTCTGCATGTATGCTGCAGCGGAGAGATCTTCCTTCCTCGTCGTTACGAGCTGACGACGGATGTAGCGCACGTTGGCGCGGCTCGAGCGCCATACAAGTCGTGGACGCCGGTCCGGACTGCAGGCGGCGGTTTGACAACCGATAAGCTGGTTGGCAATGTTGGGCTCCATAGAGCCGAGGAGCAGCCCGATGAGGCGCCGGTCCCGAGTCCACCGGCTGTCATACCGGGGGTTAGGAATCGTCACGGCCTTGTCGTCGTCTCCCTCGGTGATCTCCTTCGCAGGCACGACGGCAGTAGCGTCGAGATGACGATGCAGTCCAGCGCCGGCTAGGTTGGGCAAAACAATGCCCTTCCATAGATTGAAGTTTCCGGCCTCCAACCTGAACGGGGGAACCGGGACGTTCCCTGCGGAGACGCTCGCCGTCGATGAAGAGGTGGATCCGACGATGGTGGAGAGTTGGAGGGAGGTGGTCATCGCGGCACGCGGAGGAGAGGTCTCTCGGCGGCGGCGGTAGATGGGATCGCAGCGGCGGCTGCGTGCCGCTCTCGATACCAAGTTAAAAAACAAGGTTTAGGGTTTTGGTGCTTGGGTTAACATCCCAGCCCGTTCCACATATATATATAGGACCAATACAACATACACGTCCGTATACAACACGTATAGGCGTGTGCTACAAGAAAGACAGAGTTAGACAACAATTACAATTCTAACACCCTGGCCCCACCCGCCGCCGCCATGCGCAAGCGAGTTGCCGCTCGAATCACGCTCGCGCGCGCCTCTGTTTCGATCCTGCGCTGCACATCACCAGCTAACAGCCGCCGCATCCCACACGCGCCCAGCAGCAAGCTGCCCCGCCTAGCCAACAGTGCCTCCTTGCCGTGCGCAGAACCACTCCAACGCTTGCCGCGCGAGCTAGCCACCGCCGCTCCCGCTCAACTACCACCAGCGCCTCAGTGATGCCTCCATCCCGCTGCCACTTTGCTCAGGAAGCTCCGCCGGCAGCTCCACTCACTACCTCTCGACCCCAAGCGGTACCACAGCTAAGGGCATCTCCGCGGCGCGAGTTGTGTCCACCTTGACCGAAAATGCGTCTGGCATCCTCTCCATCGGCGCGACGCAAAGTGACCGAGCCATCCGCGGAGACGCAAACCTGCCGCAAATATGCGCCAGGTTTGCGTCTCTGCGGACGCTCGGCGGACGCGCAAAGTGTCCGCTCGCGTCTCCACCGGGTCCGCCTGGCAGCGAGTCTGCATCGAGGGCATCGCTTCGGCGGTCAGCGCTTCCGCGTCTGCGCCGCAGCCTTTGGCATCAATGGCGCGGTTGCCTGTTCTGCACGTGCACTGACGGGCGGCGGCTGGGCTTCTGCGCCACCTTCAATAGCATCGTATCCCGCGCGCGGCCGCCCTTAAAAGACCACCGGCCGCGTTCCTCCTTCCCTCACACCTCCACTCGCACCACCACCGCCGCAGCGCCATGGGAAGAAGAACGACTTCGAGGCCTCCGGCAGCGGCAGCAAGAGGGTGCCGCTCTGATGCGGGGTGGCCTTCGGTCACCTCCACACCAAGACCAACAAGTCCCCCAAGTGGACCGATGACACGAGCTCGAGTCAAAGCGCTACATGATAAGGTGAACTCACTCCTCACTACCCTTGATCTCAATACCCCATTGGATGGGCTGCTACCTCGGGCCGATATGCTTTGTGTTATCGGATATGAACCTCGAGAAAAGGACATCACAGACAGACCCGAAGATGGACAAGGAAGAAGGAGAAGAAGAGTCCCGAGCTGAAGGACGCCCTCGCTCACCCCGGCACTACCGGCCTCCAGCCCCGGCACCGCCGGCCTGCTCACCCCGCACTGCCGGCCTCCGGTACACCGGCACTCGCCGGCCCTTCCAGCCGAAGACGCAACCAGCGGCACCGCCGGCTCGGACCCAGCCGGCACTCGCCGCCCCACCGGCACCGCCGGCCCATCCTCACCGGCACCGCTCGGCCCCACCCCCGTTGACTTCATCTCAACCGTCGATTTCGCATCCATGGACCAGGATAATTTATGTAATTCCGACTTTACCCCCGTACGAATCGGGTCTATAAATACCTCACCCCTTCCTCCAGATTAGGGTTAGAGATGAACTAAGAAGAAACTTGAGCTTTGCTCTTACCCCTATGGGAAACCCTAGATCTATGATCTTGTACCCACCCGGGCTCCTTATCGACGCGTGACGATCTCTTTGGTGACTTCTACCGTTTGTTGATCTTTTGCTTGCACTTCTACCTTTTGGTCTTTTGCTTGCACTTCTATCAACCTTCCGGTCTTTTCACCCTTCTAGATCTCGCGTGCTTCGATTTGTCGATCTCTTTGCGGGACTTCTACCGGAAGGTCTTTTCTCGCAACCTCTATCGAGTAGGTGTATCGGGCCTACGAGGAAAAACCGGTTTGTGTGCGTGTGTGAGTTGTATCCCCCACGAATTCCCCTCCGTGTTCGTCGTGTTCATCGTGTTCATCCACCTCCCCCACGAAATCCACCCAAATCCGTGAAGATCGGGCACATCCCCGGGCTTAGCCCTTATCATATGGTATCAAGAGCTCTTTGGTTGCCACGGATTTGACCCCCACATCACCAATTTCGCCCAAAAATTTTCCAAAATTTTTTCCAAAAAATAGCCCCAATTTGGTCTTGGATCGATCTCTCGATTTGTTGAGTTATTTGTGGTTTTGTTCCAATAGAAACTTGTCTTTGGTGTTGATCTACTATTCCCCCAACTTTTCCCACCAGTTTGTGCCAATTTTCCCACGAAATCGAAGATTTTCGGGTCGCTTTTCCGCCAAATCGACGAACAAGCAGTCGAGGCCGGCACCGCCGCCCCAAAATCGCCGGCATCGCCGGTCAGTGCCGGCATCTGCCGCCGCCCAAACACCGGCACCGCCGCCTGGACCCGAAATTTTTCACACTTTCTTCGTTTTCGTTTTGGCACTTCCCATTTGTGTTTGGTCTTCGGTTTTGAGTGCCATTTCAGCTACCACAAGCTTCCGCAACATCGACAACGACGACGGCACCCCGAGGATTCAAGCGGTTCCTTTGACACCTTCACCACCATAGCAAGTTCAAGATCGTCGGCCACCGTCATCAAGTGGTATAACTTGCTCCTAACTTGTCGCTCTAGCCTCTTTTGCGTATCTTTCCTATCGAGAGTGGCTTTCTAGTGTTGCGAAGCATTGCGCAAGCGTCCCGACCGTGAGGGTGTGCGTGTGTTGAGCAAAGCTTCAAGCAAGCTCGTGTGAAAAGATAAGCAAAAGAAGTGTCACATACTTACATAGATAGTAGTATCCTTACATAGTGAGAAAAAGAAAAATACAAAAAGAGAAAAGAAAAAGTGTGTGAGTGACACCTATACACAAAAGCGTCCAAAGCTTTTAAGCAAAAGAGAGAAAAGAGAAGAGAGGCGTCTTGCGCAAATCTTGTTGCTTCTCAATTTTGCAACCAAGCCACGGTCTCTCTTGTGTTGGCGTGACACCGAGCTAGTAGTCTTCGTTAGGACCCTTTTGTTCTTGCTCATTTTCAAAGTCGCGCTAACCCCATTTTGTCCCACGCGTGTGTTCCTCCTTGTGTATGCCTTTTGTGATCACCGCCTTTGACTTGTGACTTTTGGATCTTACCCACTTTTGACAATAGACTTTTCGTTTGGTTCTTCCATTTGGCTTTCCACATCCATACCTAACACCATATAGAGTTTTTGCTTTGTGTGTGTAACCGGTTGTTCCTCAACTTGATACACCCTTTCGATTTTGGTTTGCAAGTTTTGACATTCTTGGTAGTCTTTCCTAACCACCCACCACATAGTTCTTGTTTTAGTTGTAACCATGTCTAGTGGAGAAGGGAACCAACTACCGATGACGCGGCACCAACATTGGATAGCTACTCAAGCCGTCCATGCCAAGCTAAATCAATTTGAAGCCATGCTCAAGGATACCAATGTCCGCTATGAAGAAAGAGCTCAAGTGCAAAGGAATGACCTCAACAATCAAGTGCAAGACCTCAATGAGAAGATTGAAACTCAAGGCAATGAGTTGAAGGCCACACTTGCCATACAAGGTCAAGAGACAAGGGAAATGAAGACGGCGTTGGACAATATCCTCCACACACTCAACCGCCAAGAAGAGAGAAGACACCACTCAAGGTCTTCACGCTCTCATAGCTCAAGGTCAAGAGCTCCTACACCGTCTCGCCATGATTCTAATGAAGACCCACGCCACCATAATGTGGATGTCCAAGTGCTTCACCAACAAGCTCAAGAAGCGGAGCAAGCTCGCCTTCGACTTGTCCAAGAGCGTCAACACCTTGAAGAAGAGCGCCTTCACCAAGAGAATCTCCATGCTCAATTCCAACAAGAGCAAGAACGCCTTCGACATGATCAAGAGCTAGTTCGAGCAAGGGAACAAGAGCGTCTCCGCAATGAACAACAAGCACTTGAAGAACAAGAGCGGCAACGACAAATACAAGAAGCTCAAGCTAGAAGGCACCACCTTCATGAAGAGGAACAAAGGCAAGCGCGCCAAGAGCGCCAAATCATCAATGTTGTTCACCCACAACGCCCTCAAGGTCAAGATAATCGCCGCCATCATGATGATCGACCTCATGCAAGAAGACCACCTCCAAGGGCAAGAGATGAAGAATCAAGTCATCACCAAGCATCAAGTGAAGAAAGTGTGATGCCTCGACACCGCCGCAACAATGATGATCAAGATGAAGGTCATGGAAGACCGCCTCCTCGTCAACAACATAGCAACAACAATCGTGATGCTCAAGGTCCACAACCTCAACCTCAACCTCAACCACGCCAAGACCATGGTGAAGAAAGACCACCGCCTAGACGCAATGACCGTAATGAGGAAGAAATCTTTGGGAAGCTCAAATTCACCATGCCCAAGTTCCAAGGAGAGGAAGACCCCGATGCATACTTGTCTTGGGTCCTCAAGGTTGACAAGATATTCCGCATCCACAACTTCTCCGAAGCAAAGAAAGTAGCTATGGCATCACTTGAGTTTGAGGGATATGCAAATGTTTGGTGGGAAGAAGTGAACAAGAAGCGTGACAAGGAAGACTTAGAGCCCATTGACACATGGGAAGAGATGAAAGAAGTCATGCACAAACGCTTCGTGCCCACCCATCACAAGCGTGATCTCTTCAACAAGCTTACTCAACTCAAGCAAAGCTTCAAATCCGTTGAGGAGTACTACAAGGAGATGCACATGACCATGATGAGTGCCAATGTGGATGAGCGAGAAGAGCAAACAATGGCAAGATTCTTGAATGGATTGAACATTCCCGTCAAGAGAATAGTGGAATTCTTGCCTTACACCAATATGGTTGAATTGCTTCATCAAGCTACAAGAGCTGAGCGCCAAGTGCGAGAAGATATAGCAAGTGCAAAAACAAAGTCCTTCTTCGCCGCAAGAAATGCAACAAATGACTCCGCAAGCACCAAGAATACAAGTGATAGTTCCTCCAAGGATCCTCCCAAGCAAACGAAGAGTGCCTTCAAAACAACAAGCTTCAAGCCGGATCAATCAACTATGACCTCCAAAGCTTCCACGGGATCTAGTAACATCATTTGCTTCAAGTGTGGTGCTCAAGGACATAAATCCTTTGAATGCAAGAACACAAGAGTTATGATAACTCGAGATGATGGCAATGTGGAATACTTAAGTGAAGATGCATATGAAGCCTTGGTGCAAGCCGCAACAACACTTGAAGGTGAGGAGTTGGAAGATCAAGAACAAGTCCTATGTGTGCATGATGCAAGCCCATCACTTGTGGTGACCAAAGTGTTGACAACACATGCCCTCCCCAATGAAGAACAAAGGTGCAACATCTTCCAAACAAGAGCCGGAATCAATGGCAAGTCAATAAAGGTTATCATCGATGGAGGGAGTTGCCACAATCTTGCAAGCACCGAACTATGCTCCAAGCTCAACCTTACACTCCGGAAACACCCCCACCCTTACCATGTGCAATGGCTAAGTGACAATGGAAATGTCAAGATACAACACACGGTCTCCATATCCTTCAAGATTGGCGCCTATGAAGATACCGTTGATTGTGATGTAGTGCCCATGACGGTGTGCCACATGCTACTTGGTCGCCCTTGGCAATATGACAAAAGAGCAAGCCATGATGGCTACACAAATGCCTATAGCTTCAAGGTTGGCGACAAGTCTTTCATCCTACGCCCAATGACTCCTAGCCAAGTAATTGCCGACAATGCAAAGGCTTTAGCGAGGACTACGGAAGCTACTCACCCTAGTGAGATGAGAGGTGAGAGAGTGACCCACCACAAAGAAAGTGAGCGCCACAAGCCATATGTGAGTGAGATGAAGTGTGCCCTCATAGCCACCAAGAGTGAGATGAGAGACGTGCACCACAACCCATCCACCAAATTGCACTATGTGCTCATTTGCAAGGGGCCACCCTCGGAGACTAACAACTTAACAACACTTCCTTCGTCTTTGTTGTCTCTTTTGAAGGAATTCCAAGATGTCTTCCCCGACGAGCTTCCTCATGGACTACCATCGCTTCAAGGCATAGATCACCACATCGACTTCATGCAAGGCGCCACACTACCAAAAGGTACCGCTCACCACACCAACACCGACGAACAAGAGGAAATGCAACGTCCTACTCATGATTGTCAAGCACACGGGTATGTTCATGAAATCCTTAACCCACGCGGGGTTCCAACAATTCTTGTCATGCCTTTGGGTTGTTCCTTTGTTTCGCCACTCGTTTTGCGTCTTATGCAACATCTCTTGAAACATCTTGTTGACAAAAATGGACTTGATGATATCCTCATGTGTCCCATGAACCTCAAGGACCATATTATATATGTGAGAGAGACCTTATGCATCTTATGGCCGTTGGCACACAAAAAGTTGATTTCCTTTGGTTTTGCGATTTCCTCTATTGGCATTGAAGTAAATTATTCGACCTTTGGGGATATACATAAGCGGCACACGCCAACCACAATTTCCCAAGCTCGACGTTTCCATACCATTGCCATTTTCCATACACGCTTCATGAAAAACATTAGCACCATTTTTGGCCTTTTGAATGTTCCGTTTGTTTGGGACAACGCTACACAACACCCTTTTTGTGACTTGCAAATGAGACTTCCCTATACATCACTCCTTGTCCCACAAAACATTGACTACACCGACACAATTTTTGTTCCCATTTTTGCCAAGTTTTCCGCGGAAAAAGAATTGGTTGATTTCCATTCGCATGATGATTTCTTGTCCAATGCAAAGTTGCTTTTACCCAAGTTCTTGTTCGGAAGCCACATCCCACCTCCAATTATTCATGAGAGCACCAACATGGACTCCGACAAGCGCGCCATCACCATGAAGAAACTACATGAAGACACACGAACCATCATACAAGAACATGTACTTCGTCAAGCTACCCGCCTCAACTCCAAGAAGAAGGGACGAGACATGACACTTACCATGCTCTCTACACACCACCATGACAACAAAATGATGAGAGACATCAAGCTTCCATGCATACAACGCCCCATTTGTTTTCAAGCTAAGTCCATCTCCAACCCCTATACCCATGCTCCAACTTTTGATGTGGTAGCTAGACTCCATCCTTTAGATCAATGCAAGCCATGCTCTCGAACGGTTAATGCTTCACACATGCATACATTGTTGCTTAGGGAGAACATCCGACTACAAGGACTACAAACAACCATCGCCACGGACCAACACATGTGCTTCATGAACTCCAATGGTACAACCCTCAAGACCAAGTACATCATCAACATCAAGGATAGGATGCCATGTCAAGGAGATGAAGACACTTTAGAGTCGAGGACGACTCTTTCCCAAGGGGGGGGAGATGATGCGGGGTGGCCTTCGGTCACCTCCACACCAAGACCAACAAGTCCCCCAAGTGGACCGATGACACGAGCTCGAGTCAAAGCGCTACATGATAAGGTGAACTCACTCCTCACTACCCTTGATCTCAATACCCCATTGGATGGGCTGCTACCTCAGGCCGATATGCTTTGTGTTATCAGATATGAACCTCGAGAAAAGGACATCACAGCAGACCCGAAGATGGACAAGGAAGAAGGAGAAGAAGAGTCCCAGCTGAAGGACGCCCCTGCTCACCCCGGCACTACCGGCCTCCAGCCCCCGGCACTGCCGGCCTGCTCACCCCGGCACTGCCGGCCTCCAGACACCGGCACTGCCGGTGACATAGGCATCCCAAATGGGCCTGCCTAATATAGTACCCGGGGTTTATTGAAGGCCCACTACCCGAAGAATAAGAAGACTCGAGAGCCCAAGATGTATTTAAGGAAAAGATAGAGTTGTAATAGGAAGTGTTATTTGTAATCCGGCGGGATGAGTTAGAAACCGTCCCGGACTTTGTAATCCTTGTATAGCACGAATCCCTCGGCTCCACCTATATAAAGGGGGGTCGAGGGACGAGAAGATCATCGAATCATTGTCTGCAAACCCTAGTTTTCATATTCGTCGAGTACTTTTCGGCTGAAACCTTCGAGATCTACTTGCCCTCTACTTCTAACTAAACCCTAGCCTACAATCCATAGGCATTGACAAGTTAATCCTTTGTCAATTGGCGCCGTCCGTGGGAATTAGAGGCGTAAGGATCTGATCTCGATGGCACGTTCAAGATCTTCGACATCGTCAACCGGAAGCAACACTATGGATCGAGGTAAACAGTATCGCTATCGGTCCTGTTGATTTTGTTCCTCACCCACCCTCCCGTTTGGATGCATATGCGTATCTCGCGGAGCCCTTGGAGATGACGTTCGGAAGATTCCACTTTCGCATCGAGAAGGAAGGATCGTATCGTGTCGAAATTCCGATTTCGTCGGGATCGTCGGCGGTCGATTCTGAATTTTCAAGCTATGCATCATCAACTGAGTCAGAAGAAGAAACTTCGGCAACACGCTACGTCAGCATCAGAGCAAGGGAGAAACTCGCCAAGATCTTCAGCAACGCATCGTTTGAGTCATCTGCGGACTCATATATAAGCAATGGCTCAAGCGATGTCGACAGTTACGACTTCGTCGACAAATCTCTCACAGTGGGCAAGGTCTTCATCAATCTCAACAATGATGTCACCGAACCCAACATAGATCTGAGTACAAAATATCATCGATTTATGCTATCGAAGATCAAGAGGAAACATCGGAGGCTTTCGACCAATTGGGAAATCCTTTTGTCGATCCCTCGGATCTAAGGAGAGGTATGGGCACTAAATATGTCGGGCCCACACCACGCGTCGAGTCCAACTTCCACGAGCAGCTCTGGGATAGAGCGGCAAAAGCCATAGATGGTTCGGAACCAATGACGACAACAGCTACAGCTCAAGAACCGCAAGCTTATCAATATATGCTCGCACGAACCGCCCGAGAAATAGAAAAACGAGACGGCTGAGTTGAACAAGAGAAAGGCGGCAGCTTCGCATCCAGCGAGGAGAAGGGCAGATCTAAGTGGACAGATCTAGAATTTCGGGTGATAGCCACGAGGAAGCTCGGAACGAGAGGAAGATCAAGGCTACAACACATACCCGAAGCGACGAGAGAGTACTTGGTTCAAAACCTCGACATGTCCTTTATGTCGATAGATACAAGAGGAAATATTATCCCTAGGACACCGTAAGCTGGGTATATGGCGACACAAGCTTACATCCTCGCATCCAAGCCACCCCCAGGAGATCCAAGGGAAACATTATACAACATGGCATTGGCGAGGAGTTGGAGCTATGGGGACAGCGTTCGTAGCAACGCCTCCCGAAGGAGCAGACAAGGCAAAATAGTCCACGACCCGCAGCGAGTAACGGCGGCAGCTCCGGAAGGACCAAGTGGAGCAAGAGACACAGGAGTGCAAGCAAGGGTCGACAGAGCAAGGCAAAGCAGAAGAGATCATCGGCAGGCCCCGGAGCTTAATGACGAGGATATGTGCGGTCTACCGTGCTTCACGAGAAGAGTCCGAAAAACTCGAGTCCCCTCCGGATTCAAGTTACCCGATCACTTCAAAAAGTTCGACGGCCTGCAAGACCCGGAGGACTGGTTAATTGATTACCTCGAGACGGTGAAGCTAACTGGAGGAACTAGAGCAACAGCGATGCAAAGTATTCAGGTGCACTTAAGTGGAGCCGCACGATCTTGGATCAAAAAACTTCCGCCAGGATCCATCGACAACTGGGAAAGTTTCGAGGACGTATTCGTCAAGAACTTCGGATCCACATGCAAGAAGCCTCGCATCGTTGGAAGAGCTGAGGGCGTGTCGACAAAAGCCGGATGAGTCAATGAGAAAATACATCCAAAGGTGGAACATCATAAAAAACTCGGCGAGAAAATATATCCGACGAGAGAGCAATAGATGCGTTTGTCGCAGGAATCGGGCGCGGAGGTTTTGTCGAGGACTTGGGAAGGACCAATCCAAAAACAGTATCCGCGTTGATGGAGATAGCAAATAGATGGGCGGACGGAGAAGACGCTGTCCACAATAAACGACACAGGTCGCCGGAGGAGGACCGTGGTCGAAATTATCGGACGAGGCGACGATTTCCTCGGCGAGTATCCGAATTACGACGCCCCGGGGCAAATTTCGGCAGGATTTCGGTCAAATACGGGAGGAAGCAACAGAGATGATTATCGGAGAAGCAATGAGCAGCGAGGCGATAATAGGGACGACTCCCGTAACGGTGCAAAATAGTGGGCCAAGGTTTCCACGACCTTTTATGTCTCCCGAAGAAATGCTAAACGGACCGTGCCGGATGCACTTCTTCCTCGACAGCAATGGGAAAAGACGATCAGGACACTCGCAGAAAGATTGTCGAAATTTCCAAGCAATGTTCGGATGTGCGAAAACGCTCACGCACGAGCAGCACGGAGAAACCCTCGGGAGCCTAGGAGCGAAGTTCATCTACCGCCACCTCCCGCGATTACGGAAGGCAATCAACACCAGCTCAGAATAGCGGCAGCACCTCGCACCACCACCCTATGTTGATCCTAACTCCAACGGAGCAGGTGTCGATGATTCAGAAGGGAAGGCCATCTAATAGAGCTCAAAAAGTAATCTCACGACAGGTGTTTATGGCAGAGAAAATGCCTCCACCAACAGTTGAGTACCTCAATTGGTCAGGGCAAGACATCGGCTTCACCATAGCGGACCACCCGCAGCAAGTTCCTCGACCGTAGGCGGCCAGCACTCATTTTGCCGGCCAGTTATCGCAGGATTTGACGTTTCTCGAGTATTCATAGATGGTGGCAGTAGCTTAAACCTCATGTATGCGGATACATTGAGGAAGATGAACATATCCTTAGCAAACTTGAAGCCAACGGACACAAGGTTTCACGGCATCACACCAGTAGAAACCAAGTTACCCATTGGGAAAGATCAACCTCGACGTTCGCGTTTGGAACCCGAGAAAATTATAGAATCGAGAAGCCGGAGTTTGAAGTCGTAGATTTTCCATCGCAATACCACGCTTTGCTCGGGACGACCAAGCATACGCTAGATTTATGGCAGTACCACACTATACATACCTGTTATGGAGATTGCCCGGACCCAAGGGACCAATCACGGTCAAAGGGAGTTTTGCCTTAGCCGATAAGTGCGACAAGGATTTCCATCGGTTATCGAAACCTTCGGGATGCAAGCTGAATACTTGGCGTCGAAGAGCATGACCGATTACGACGTATTGCCGTACGTCGGAAGGCCAAATAAAGAATCAACTTTCAACACAGAGAAAAATTCTAAGGAGGTGCGGATTCACCCGACGGATCCAAAAAAGACGACATCCATTGCAAACAACATGGATATCGCATAGGAAAGCGCGCTCGTCGAGTTCCTCCGTGAGAACTGGAAAATCTTCGCATGGTGTCCAGCTGACATGCCGGGAGTACCCGTGGAACTTGCCGAGCACCACCTAAATTTGGATCCAACAACGAAACCAATCGGACAACCTTTGCGGCGTTTTTCGAACCAAACCGCAAATCCATGCTATCGAAATAAATCGACTAGAGGAAGCTGGTTTTATCGGAGAGATATCTACGAAGCCACATGGGTAGCTAACCCGAGTGATGGTGCCGAAGAAAAACACGACAAGTCCTTCGCATGTGCGTCGACTTTACGTGTCTCAACAAACATTGCCCTAAGGATCACTTTCCCCTCCCAAGGATCGATCAAATTATCGACTCCACGGCAGGTTGTGAACGTCTTTCCTTTTTGAATGCATACTCCGGTTATAACCGGATCAGATTAAAAGAAGATGATGAAGCCAAAACAGCGTTTATTACACCTTACGGCGTGTTTTGCTACAAGACAATGCCCTTCGGTCTAAAAAATGCGGGAGCAACATATCAGAGGATGATGCAGAAGTGTTTAGCAACACAGATTGGGAAAAACGTGCAAGTATACATCGATGATGTCGTCATAACATCAAAAAAGGGAACAACGCTGATCGAGGATCTCAAAGAAACTTTTGACAACCTCGACAAATTCCGCCTCAAGCCGAACCCGACGAAGTGTTCTTTTGGCGTCCCAACGAGGAGAACTTACGGGGTTTCTAGTTTCAGCAAGAGGGATTGAAGCAAATCCCGACAAAATACAAGCCATAGTAACAATGAGGAAGCCAACGAAGTTGAAAGAAATACAGGCAGCTAACCGGGCGAGTCGCGACTTTGAGCGGATTCGTCGCCGGGTTAGGAGAAAAAGCGCTACCATTTTATGCGCCGATAAAGCAAGGAGATAAATTCCAGTGGAACGAAGAAGTCTGATCGAGCTTTCGAGGATCTAAAGCGAAAAATATCGACACCACCAATCCTAGTGGCTCCTAAGGAAAAGGAACCTCTCCTCGCTGTATATTGCAGCCACGCCCCAAGTGGTTAGCACGGTGTTAGTTGTCGAAAGAGAAGAAGAAGGAAAAATCCATGGAGTACAGCGACCAGGTATACTTCGTGAGCGAAGTCTTGTCGCCCTCAAAACAAAGGTACCCTCGGTACCAAAAGCTAGCATATGGAGTGTTCACGACGAAGCACGAAAATTGCGCCACTATTTTTCGGCACACCCGATCATAGTGGTCAATGAAGCTCCTTTATCAAATATACCGAACAACCCAGAAGCTACGGGTCGTGTCTCCCTTTGGGGAATAGAACTTTCCCCTCGGGACATCACGTATGAAAAAAGAAAAGCAATAAAGTCGCAAATACTACCGGACTTCATCGCAGAGTGGATGGAGTTGCAAAATACGAGACCCCAGCATTTATCGAGAACCCGGACTATGAACTTCGATGGGTCCAAGAGGCTAGAAGGGGCTGGCGCAGAGTAGTACTCATATCACCCGAAGGCGACAAGTTGAAGTACATCCTTCGTATGACGTTCCCTAACGCATCTAACAATGAAGCGGAATATGAGGCTCTCATACACGGGATGAAGATGGCGAAAGCACTGCGGAGCAACTCGACTAAAAATCTTTGGCGACTCACGGCTTGGTAGCTCAGCAAGTTATGAACCAATGTGACGCAGTCAATGATAGCATGATGGCATACAAGGAGGTGTACAATGAGCTTGAGAAATTGTTCGATGGATGCGAAGTAAATCATATTAGCAGATTGAGCAACGACGAAGCCGACGTTCTTGCAAACATCGGGTCGCAATGCCTTGCAGTCCCACCAGGTGTATTTTGGGAGGAGATAACAGAGAGATCCACTGAGACGACAAAATCAAAAAAGAAGGAGAAGAAACCCTCTGGGGCTATCAAGGAGAAGCAAGAAGAAGAAGAAGAAGAGCAAGACCTGGTCCTAGTAATACGGATACCATGGATGCAGCCATACATATCATATATCCTCGGGAAAGAAATACCGGATGATCCAGACTTGAGGCAAGGCGAGTAATTCGACGCTCCAAAGCTTTCACGGTGGTTAAGGGAGAATTATATAAGCGAAGTATTTCAGTGCGTCTTGCAAAGGTGCGTTACACCCGAAGAAGGAAGAATAATTCTAAAGGACGTACATGAAGGAATATGTGGCCACCACGCAAATAGTCGAGCTATCGCAGCCAAGGTTTTTCGGGCAGGATTCTACCGGTTGACGACAATAGAGGACGCTAAGGACATAGTACGAACTTGCGACGCGTGTCAAAGGTTTGCCGCAAAACCTCACTCTCCGACAGCGAGCTAGCACCAATACCTTTGTCATGGCCCTTTGCACAATGGGGACTCGACATGGTAGGCAAGTTACACAAATCATCGCCAGGAGGAAAGGAATACATGCTAGTAGCTGTCGACAAATTCACAAAGTGGATAGAAGCGAAGCCGATAAATTCACCGGACGAGAGCATCTGCAGTAAAATTCATAAAAGACCTCGTCTTCAGATTTGGAGTGCCCCACAAGCATCGTCACTGATACAACGGCAAGCAACTTCACGTCCAATGAATTCAAAGACTATTGCGAAGAGGTGGGCATCAAGCTGAACTTTGCATCAGCTTGCACATCCTCAAACCAATGGGCAAGTCGAGAAAGCCAATGGCATCATCTCGCAATGGCATCAAGAAGCGCTTGTTAGGACCACTAGAAAAAGCTCGACATACCCGGCCCGAAGAACTACCAAGTGTGTTGTGGAGCATCCGAACAACTCCAAATACAGCGACACAGGAAACTCCATTTTTTCTGGTACATGGAGCAGAAGCAGTATTGCCAATCGAGATAGAGCACAACTCTCCACGCGTCGCGGAGTATGACGAAGAAAAGTCGAGAAAAGCGCTAGAAGATGATGTGGACGCACTTGATGAAGCTCGAGATGAAGTATTGTCTCGAGTAACCAAATATCAACGAGACTTGAAGAATTACCACGGCCGATGTTTGCGGCCAAGATCTTTTCAGGTGGGCGATCTAGTTCTTCGGCTCACGCAAAAAGTCATGAAAAACTCGAGTCACCATGGCTCGGCCCTTACATCGTCACGGAAGTAATCGGAGGAGGAGCATACGAGATAAAGGACAAGAAGACAGGGGTGGAGGAGCCAAACCCCTGGAACGTGGCGCAACTCGAGGCGGTTCTACGCCTAGAGTCGAAATATAGTCCTTGTAAAACTTCAATGTACTGAAACGCCCGCGAGTTTTCAGACGCACTCTTTTCCTTTTTCGGGGCACCGAGTGGGGCCGGAGAAGGTTTTTAATGAGGCGGGCTCGCGGTGCTGCAATATAATAAAGATAGTGGCTACATCACCTTTTTTCTTTATCGACGTGACCAAAGTCATCGCTCCGACGAATTTCAATATAGTTCATCGATGAAAGAAGGAAAAAACCTTGCCTTGGTATTCAAATACCTCGTGAGTCAATAAAAATACAAAATAGTACTCGAGTAAAAGCTCTGGGGCTCATATTTGCCTTCAAAATATAAATGCCTTGGTCCACAACCTCGCAAATATACAAATATAAAAAGTCACCGAAACACTCGGGGGCTAGACAAACATAGAAATATAATGGTTGCTTTACAATATAGTTATGGACTACAAAGAAGAAATTTCTACAAGAAGAAAATAACTAGTCTTGATTCAGTATGTCATCAAGAGTAACTCTGTTCTCTTCAGGAGCAGCACCAAGAAAATCGGCATAATGGCCATCGGCAAAAAGTCGGCATCCATCCGAAGAAGGTCCTCAATCATTTCTTCGGCTATAGGTGTAACCTTCGTGTTAATCCTATCAACACCAACTCTCCGACGTTTTACCTTTTGATGAACCCTCTCGACAACTTGGGCAAGGTCAAGCTTCGAGTGGCAGATCCGGAGCATGATAAGGGCAAATCTGGCACCAGCTACCGCTTGTGCTTTGACAAAATCATGGATACTCGCGAGCATCCTTGAACCTTTCCATCAATTCAGGAAGAGTTTTTGGTGGGACATTCCGAGGAAACATGGAGTTGTAAACCATGGATAAGGTTTTGGTACGGAAGTGAAGGAAATCACGGGTTTGAGAGGTACGATCCTGAAATCTGGTAATTTGGCGGGTCCTCTCCGGAGTGGCCCAAAACAAAGAACCATGGTCCAAGGAAAGATTGACAAGGAGGTTTGTCCTAGTGTTTACCCTCTCTTCCTCGGCAGCAAGCATCAATAAAGGCACCTATCAACACAACGAAGGGACAACCGTTAGAAGACAATAGCATGAAGATGAAAGATATCACAAGACGAGACAAACATACCCGACATATCCGCATCGGCTTCATTCATTAACTCGAGCATGAAATTTTCTCGAGTGACCGCTTTTTCAGCTTCGAAACAAGCAATCTCCTTAGCAGCCACGGCCTCGCGGGCTTGCCGAAGAGCAACTTTTTCGGCTTCGGATGATTTACGAGACTCGCTCCATCATCACAAGTGTTTGCTTTTTCGCATACTGAAGTTGTTGTCGAAGATCATTCAATTCTTGCGACAAGGTATCATCGACGAGTGCGATGATCGTAACGGTTCTTCCGCGCGGGAAGAAGGCGAAGCATTGGAAGGAGTAGGAATTGGAGTATAGTTATCAAATATCAACTGAAATTTAAACAGAACAACATCAAAAAACAAGCAAAGATAGAGTTCTTCATTAATCTCTTGGGAATAATTACAAGGGCACTACAGTGGAACTAAGGAAATACGTGTCGCCAAAAGACTACTTTGGCGACAAGAGCAAAAGAAGCAAAAGAAAAACGAGAGGCATGCAACTAGACCTCCGGCCTTGACGAACCGGGAGTCGACGTCGGCTTGATCCCGAGATACGCCAAGATTTTCTTCGTATTGGGCTTGGCCGCCTTCATCGTTGACTTCCACCGCGACTGTTCTATCTCGATCGGTGTCACCAACCTTCGTCCGGTCGAGAGTCCGCCGACTATCAGCGAACCGGAACAACAGTATTTTCAATAGCCCACCTTCATATTCTCATGGCGTATCTTCAGCCCAAGATCTTCTGATGTATTGAAAAGCTTGGCAAGGTCAAGGAAAGTCGAAGGTTCCTCTTTCTTCGGGAAGAAGTAGGGGAACAACGCCGACAAAGCCCCACTGGCATTGGCCACGCCTTCACGAATTTCGCGTCCATGGGACTCTAGAAGAGAAAGTGCGTCAAGAAGAGGGTCATTGACGAGCTTTTCCAGTGTCAAAATCTTGGTTGGTTTGGGCTGCCACACAAGAAAGAACATTAGTCAAAAACCAAGAAATAAGAAGTACAAACAAAATAGAAGGGACAAGTGATATTACTCGGTGTACGTCGACTTTGCGAATTCAAACGCTTGATGATCCCTTGTTCTCGTGCAACTCCGTGCAGATTTTTGCTCGTGCAAGGCGGATTCAGCATCTTTGAGCCTTTGCTGCAATTCTTCGACACTAGCAGCCTTTGCTTTGGCATCATCAGCTTCAGCTCTGGCTTCGCTAGCAGCAAGCTCAGCTTTCTTGCGAGCCGTTTCACTTTTCTCAAGATTCCGAGAAAGTGCCTCGGCACGTTCGTTAGCTTCCGCAAGTTTTTCTGTCGAGATGCGGAAAAGAAAAAGAAGAAAGATCAGAAATAGCGACAAGCAGTTGGCGTAAAACACCAAGGAAAAACAACAAGTGGAAAAGTCGTACCTTCGGCTCTGCTGGCATACTCGCGGTACCCAATAAATTGGGACCCGATGCGGATAAGATCCTTGATCATAGGCTGTCAACGAAGAAGAAAAGAAGGGGAAAAAACTTCGGCATTACAAAAAGTAAGGCTCCATAAAAGCAAAAAAGAGGAAAGATGGATCTCGATAAACTTACATCATCCAAGAGCTGCGACGAATAGTTGCTCGGTTGAGGAGGAGGCTCAACGATCATTTCAACCCTTGCCCTTTTTGGCGAAGGGACAAGGGGGCTCGATGGTGGAGTAGTAGTGACGACGTTTTGTTGGGGAGACGATGTTTCATCTCCTTCAACTAACGTGTCTGAAACAAGCACAGTACGTGACGTGCTTGGTCCGAGGAGCTACGTCGATGAATCGGTACTTCTTCCTCATCACTAGTAAACAAAAATCGACAAGTACAAAAAGCAAGACAGAAGTTAAATCTTTCGAGTACATCAAAAAGAGGAGGAGAGATAAAATTGACTTACGAGCTGATGAGGGACTCAAAATAAGGATCATAAGCTGCCTTCGGATCGAAGGAACAACTTCTTCAGCCTTAGAAATGCCGGAATCCTCGACTTCAGTCCTTTTCCTTTTGTTCTTCGGAGAAACAGCAGGAGGAAGGGATTCAGTCGATTCACTGGCTTCAGACTCAACCTCTCTCTCATGAGAAGCCGCAGATTTGTGAGAACCCGCGACTTCACTTCCAGGAACAGAGGAGCCTTGAGTATCTTCGGCAACAATACCCATTTCTTCGACTTCTCCATCCTCAGGAAGAGGAGGAAGGGAAGCCATAGTAGGGTGATTCTACAACAAAATAGCGGCAGAGAGAAAGATAGCGAGATATTAATACAATGAGATGCAGGAAAAATTCAGAACAAGATAAAAAATTCGAGAAGGCAAAATACCTCGGGGAGAGGATTAGTGGAGCCGTAGGGTTCCACGCGACAAGAGGAAGGAATAGGATCCTTCTTACTCAGCGAGGTAATTCTTCGAACAAGCTTCTCCAAGTCCTTCACAGAAAGATCATTGGAGAGCCTATTGGCGTCATTGGCACCAGAATACGTCCAAAGGGGATTTTTGCGAGCTTGAAGAGGCTGCACTCTAATCCTAAGAAAATAGGCTATGATTTGGACACCAGACAACTCTTTTCCTCGAGTATTTTGGAGCTGATGAACACGAGTCATAAGAGCTTCTGTCGCCTTTCTTTCTTCTTCGGAAGTTTCGGCGTCCCAGGAGTGGCGGCGTTGAATCTTCGCGTTTCCGTCGAAAGGAACTATGTTGTGTTCCACGGAGTTGGCGCTTTCTTCGTGTATATAGAGCCACCTCTTGCGCCATCCTTGGACAGAGTCGGGAAATTTGACGTCGAAATAATCGACATCGGTTCGGACACGGATAACTACGCCACCTATGTTGTAGGTGGCGTGGTGAGCGCCATTACGGCGAAGGCAGAAAATGCGTTTCCAGAGAGCCCAATTGGGAGCAACTCCAAGAAAGCATTCGCAAAGTGTGATAAAAATAGAAATGTGAAGAATGGAATTGGGGGTCAGCTGGTGTAGTTGAATCCCATAGACAAAGAGAAGACCGCGGAGGAAATCATGGATTGGGGTAGAGAGGCCGCGGATAAGATGATCAACAAAACTAACCCGATACTCCATTGGAGGCTTGGGATAGCTTTCTTCACTGGGAAAGCGGATGGCGCCTTCCTTCTTCATCGGGCCAAGCCTTTTCATCGAGGTTGGCGTCTTGGTTGGAGATTTTGGATCTCTCCCACTCAAGATCTTCGGCGGCCATCGCGGACTCGCGGAGTGCTGTGGCGGGTCAAACGCGCACGCGGTGGCATCCACGGCAGCGGATTGAGCAATGTATGCGAGAGCGGGAAATCGGCGAAGATTGGGCGCAGAGGAAGATTTGCGAAGAGGAACAGGTGAGCGGCGCAAGCGAGGGGATGAACGGAGGTTGAAGATAGGTTTATATAAGAATTGGGTGAAGCGATGTAACCGTTGGATGAGGAAATCGTGTGGTGAGAATTGATCTTCTAGTTACAAGGGCAAAAAAGTATTTTTACTTGGGATAGGCGTTACCGTACGTGTACCGGAAAAAGCGGAGGACGTGTGTCCCCCACTCGCACGACGTGTCAACATGGTGGGAACGATGGACCCACAAAGCGAGTAAAAATATCGACCATTGATAGAGTTGAAGAAAATTTGACAAGGGAAAATATGTCGACAAGAGAAAGGAGAATGGCGACAGGATAAGTTATTTGAATGCATCGGGAGCCTTTGGTCGGAAACAAGTTTTTGCCCAAATGCTCGGGGGCTACTTCGAAAAAAGAAAAATTTCGACAATGGCAAATATAGAAAATGTTGAGCCTACAGTCAAGCACAAGTTCTTGGCTGTAGCCTCGGGGGCTACTCCCATCAGGAGCGCTGTTCGCGCACCCGATAAATAAAAAAAAAAAAAAAAAAAAAAGAGAGAAAAAAAAAGAAAGAGAGAAGAAGAAGGAGGAAAGAATATCAGGAGATAATGGCAATATAGTGACAAGGTGGACTAAAATGTTGAGCCTACAACCAAGCACAAGTTCTTGGCTGTAGCCTCGGGGGCTACTCCCATCGGGAACGCTGTTCGCGTGCCCGATGAAATTAACAAAGGAAAAATAGAACAAGCAAGAGAGTATATTTCGAGTTATCATTAACTCTCCATATACTCCCATCGGAAAGCAATATAAGTCATATTTGACTCAATAAAATGTGCCATTCCAACAGTCGGAAAAGCACTCGACAATATATTCTCGTAACGCCGAAGTTGCGATCAATTTCCGAATGCCGCAAAATTGCGAAGGTAAGACCCCGGACCTATTCTGCTTGGGCATGGCATCGCCGAAGACTGCGCTATGCTACTTTTATCCGTATCAACAGATACGAAGAAAAATCCTAACGGACGCGTTAGGTACTCGATAAATTTAACTGGGACTCGACAGAATGGTAAGACCTTAAGCGGCGCCTGTCGAAGTTTACACCAATATCCCGAAATCATGTCCAGGGACGTGATTTTGAAGTAGGTTTTTGCGGATTGCCACTAGAGCAGTTAACTAGTACCTGATCCGTCAGATGAACTAGCCCCAACTACCAATATCCCTGTACAATATAGAATTTTATGAAAAAAAGTATAAAAGTTAAGAGCTTTCGAGTAAAAATAAACAGTGGAGATTTTCCTTGATTCTACGATTCAAGCAAAATCTCGGGGGCTACTGACATAGGCATCCCAAATGGGCCTGCCTAATATAGTACCCGGGGTTTATTGAAGGCCCACTACCCGAAGAATAAGAAGACTCGAGAGCCCAAGATGTATTTAAGGAAAAGATAGAGTTGTAATAGGAAGTGTTATTTGTAATCCGGCGGGATGAGTTAGAAACCGTCCCGGACTTTGTAATCCTTGTATAGCACGAATCCCTCGGCTCCACCTATATAAAGGGGGGTCGAGGGACGAGAAGATCATCGAATCATTGTCTGCAAACCCTAGTTTTCATATTCGTCGAGTACTTTTCGGCTGAAACCTTCGAGATCTACTTGCCCTCTACTTCTAACTAAACCCTAGCCTACAATCCATAGGCATTGACAAGTTAATCCTTTGTCAGCCGGCCCTTCCAGCTGAAGACGCAACCAGCGGCACTGCCGGCCTGGACCCAGCGGCACTGCCGGCCCCACCGGCACTGCCGGCCCATCCTCACCGGCACTGCCGGCCCCACCCCTGTTGACTTCATCTCAACAGTCGATTTCGCATCCATGGACCAGGATAATTTATGTAATTCCGACTTTACCCCTGTACGAATCTGGGTCTATAAATACCTCACCCCTTCCTCCAGATTAGGGTTAGAGATGAACTAAGAAGAAACTTGAGCTTTGCTCTTACCCCTATGGGAAACCCTAGATCTATGATCTTGTACCCACCCGGGCTCCTTATCGACGCGTGACGATCTCTTTGGTGACTTCTACCGTTTGTTGATCTTTTGCTTGCACTTCTACCTTTTGGTCTTTTGCTTGCACTTCTATCAACCTTCCGGTCTTTTCACCCTTCTAGATCTCGCGTGCTTCGATTTGTCGATCTCTTTGCGGGACTTCTACCGGAAGGTCTTTTCTCGCAACCTCTATCGAGTAGGTGTATCGGGCCTACGAGGAAAAACCGGTTTGTGTGCGTGTGTGAGTTGTATCCCCCACGAATTCCCCTCCGTGTTCGTCGTGTTCATCGTGTTCATCCACCTCCCCCACGAAATCCACCCAAATCCGTGAAGATCGGGCACATCCCCGGGCTTAGCCCTTATCACGCTCCCCGTCATGCTGGGGAGGCTAATGCACGGCAAATGGTTGTCGTGCGAGGGATGGTCCTGCGTGCAACTTCCTGGCGGCTGGCGGCTGGCGGCTTAGCTGCCGCTGGGTGCCCATCCCTCCAGTCCCTGCCCGCGAGCCTGGCCGGACCGCGGAGATCCGGCGAAGGAGGCGGTACCTGCCGCCGGACCTCCTCGCCGATCCGGCGTACGCCATCGACTCCGACAGCTGGCGTACGTATCTGTCGACCGAGACGGATAAGAGAAGAAGGGCGGGCTTCATGGGCGACAGGGATTTTCCTTCGGGGCTGCACCGCCGACTCGTCCACGAAGACAGGAGGCGCTCGTCAACAGGCGGCGACGCGCGCGCAGCACAACGACGACGACGACCGCGACGACGACGCCTACGCCGCCTACGACGATGAGGACGACTACATCGAGGCGCTCGCGTACCATAACGAGGAGGTGAAGGACGACAGCGACGACTACGTCGCGGCCGTCTTCCACGAATGGCAGCAGACCGTGGCGGAGGACCGCCCGGCCTGTCGGAGGATGAAGCCCTTCGACTGGCACTATAGGACTCGGCGGCGCCACAACCGCAGCCCTGGGCGCCTCCTCCACCGCCGCCACAGCCGCAGCCCTGAGCGCCTCCTCCATCGCCGCCACAACCATATCCCTGGGCGCCTCCACCGCCACCACAGCCGCAGCTCTGGGCGCCTCCACCTCCAGCACCGCCGGCGCGCCCGGCGTACGCTCCCCCGGATGGCAACTGGTCGTGGGTGATACCGGAGCTCATCGTGCTCGACAGCGACAAGGAGCAGCAGTAGGCGTTAGGGTTTTTTTTCATGTTTTAACTATGTAAATTATGTTTCATGTATTAAAAAAATGATTCGGCCAAAAAAATGCGTCCTGCCGCTGGAGTCACCCCCACGCAAACGGACGCGCGGTCGATTTCGACCATTTCAGCCGAACCTAAAATGCGTCTCGCCCGCTGGAGGTGCCCTAAGCTCCAACCGGTACCACCGGTCTACCTACCGCGCTATTCTTTGCTGCCAGGTACTCACAGATGATGTGATGATGTCATTGTGTGTATGACAAGGCAAGCCCACGTGGCATCATAGTGGCTTTTATTTTTGAGCATCGATAGTCGCTTATGTCCGATACTCCCAGCTGAAGGGCTAGCGCGGCTGCAAAAACAAGATGCAAAAATACGGTATCCCAACATCTAAAAAAGAAGGTTACCATTATTTTCGTGTATCTCAACTATGTTCTTTGCTCTCAAAAATATAACTACAATGTATCCCAAAAAATAGTCTAACTACAACATGTATATTGGAGACATTACAGATTAGTTGCCTGCTACTGATACACAAAATCTGAAGTGTTTAGAGCTACTGTTACACGACCATCAACATTAAGTTACATGTAGCCTAGCTGAGCCGACAACAGAAAGAAATTATTTAATGACCATTTACAACGAAAGGTTAAGCATCATCCTGTCATCTCCACACTGTGTTGTAGTGGTTAAGGAAAAATCGGAAGTCCGGATGATGAACTTGCCGACTGCGAAGCCAGTCATCCGCCGCCTGCATCAGGGAGGCAGCAAGCTCCTGTTGTTGAGACCTGTCCGATGACCAAATAGAGCTCCGCAACTTGTATGGTGCCAGTCCAAAGACAGGCAGTGTTAGCTTACCAGCTTCATTAATGCAGCAGTTGATGCCCCCAAAACTCGAACATGCACGTGTGCTAGGATCAGTATCTGCAGGAAAATTTGTACTCATTCAAGGAATCAATGAGGAAAATCTGATAGAATTACACCGGAAAGAAGGGAGACCAACTTGATGCCAAAGAAAAAGAAAGAGTACTTACTCTCGGTAGGTGTAGCTAAGTAATGAAATGTCAAGAAACATGCATCCAGATCCTTGAGTGTTGGTCCAGTCGGGATTCTATATATGGGGTACCTGCAATTGTAAGCCCCAGGATGAAACGAATAGGTGGAATCATAGTAAATCTCCATTGATAGTACGGAGTATTGCTTCTCTACACAAGTTATCTTAACTGAAATTTAGCAAAGTGAGGAACCCTTTAGATCAATCAATACAACAATTACAACTGTGGTAGGATCCTCTGTTTGCTCCTCTATCACTCCCTATTATTAACTGGTTAGCATTCTATTTGATAAGACACAATGACATTGCAAACCGAGGGCTGCGTGCTCGCTCTAATTACCCAATCGAAAAGATAAGCACCAGATGCTTCCACAGTTCCACTGAAAACATGGCATCACAAACTACATGAGAATCTAGAGCGTTAGGGATGTACCATGCAACAGACATCCAGCTGGTTGGTAGCAGGTCACAGCTTCTGAACGTCTTTAAATCTGGAAATTTACTTGCTAGAATAGATACCTGAAGCAGCATGCAGAATAAGCATCAATAGCATATGTGTGGACATCATTCCTAGTGACATGTGAAAGAAGAAGCTTGCCTTATCTGTTAAAGGTTCTCTACCATAAGGTGGATCTCTCTCTAGGTACTCATATACTAGATGAGTGGATGGTGAATGCACTTCACCATCGTCCCTTTGAAAGCCACCATTCTCCAGTCGACATGGAGCTTCCAGGGGTGAAGCTCTTAACTGGTCAGCATCAGTTCCACTGCTATGTTCGCTGCCAGTATCCACAGATTCCCCGTCACTTTCCTCCCAAGGATGCCTTAAGAGAGAAATTTACTAGAAGTCATTATTCTATGAACATCCCAATTGAAGTAAAAAAAAAAATACAGAAAATGCATATCTGTCTTGTTTCTTTCATTAGTTTTGATATCTTTTGGTTTCTTTACGCCATAATGTGGACAATACAGTACATCAGTAATTGTCATTACTGCATCAAGAATCTTGTAATTCTAGGCGAGCTTTACACAGCTGAAAAAATCAAACACGTAATATAAAACATCTTACTCAACAAAGCCAACGGTGTATTTGCATTTAGAATAGAAAAACTCAATAGAAGTGATAACCACACAGTTAAATTTCCAATTTCTGGTCTACACTCCAACCATATGACCACCATTAAATTGATTTGTGCACAACAAATTGATAACCCTAATACAGAACTAAAAATGGTGACTGTAAGCAGTGCCTAACACTAAAATCACATACACATATTTCTTCAAGTAAGACTAGAGGTTTAATCCAATAACTAATTAGTAACTGGTAGGAGCTGGGGTTCTACCGTGCCTCAGGCGTAGATTGTAGGGGAAGGAGGAGAGCGGGCGCGGCCGAGGAGGAGGGCGCCGGCGACAGGGCGCCGTGGCGGCGGGCAAGGCGGCGGTGGCTAGGGTTAGGAGAGACCAAGGAGTCGGCAATAATGATATGATTATGGCTTAATTGTTCACGTCCGATTACAACTAGTATTTATGAGCTGAAAAGATATAAAAATAAATGGGCTAAGCCCCTAATTGGGCCCACGGTTGGGCCCCCTCCTAGTATATGACAGGCCGGTCATAACAGTAACAACTATAGCAACAATTAGAGTAGCAGTGTCGTCGTGGTGGAACGGCAGATGCCATGGGATGGCTTAAGTTGGGGCCGAATGTGCGCTAGAGGATCCGGGGGAGGGTTTTGTTAACAGGGAAAGAGAGAAGATTCCGGATTGTATTCCTAAACTTGGCTGAAAGTCAGAGGTTGAAGAACGTACGGTACAAGACCTAGTTCTACTTGCTATCTAATCAATCTCTTGTCTCGCGCAGGGGTGTGCCACCTCTCCTTATATAGGGGAGAGGGTGGCTTACAAGGAAAGAAACCCTAATGGAATCTTTGATGAGCTAAGCTACTTTATAAAGTTTCTTTGGCCCTGCTGACACCGCTTGTCTTTAATGACATCGTCCAGTATCTTTTACGTCAGCAGTTCCTTAGGCGTCAGGGCTTCGATTAAAACTGAAGTGCTTCGCTCATCCTATCCTTTGGTCCTTGGTGGAATCTTTGACTGGAGCGCCGACATGCTACAGTTGAGCCTATACAAGATCCCCGGTACCTTTACCTCTGAGCTCCTGGATCTTTGCCTTTGTACCTCAATCTCATGTTCCTTGAACTCCGGCATACCCCTCCTGGCATACCGGTTTGTACTAACTTGTCACAGTTTCACTCAACTTTGAGCATCCGAATTAATCTTTAATCCGGTACATAAATACCTTGTCATGGCATAATTGCCATAGTCTTGGCCTACCGGGGGCCATTCCCCCGACAAGCAGCGAAATGTGTGGGTGGTTTTGGCTGGTATATGGGGGTTGTTCGCCACCAATTTATTTTGTAGATTTGTCATTGTTCAAAATCATGTTAGATGGCCAGATTAACCATGGAAAGACTAATAGTTGATTTAAAAAATCAGTTGATAAACGATGTACTAATCGCCAAGACTGATTAAAACCTAAAAAGCAAATCCCTATACAACATCTACTGGTGGTTTAACCAAATCTAAGGTGTTTGTTGAGAACAGCAATTTTCAAAACAATCATTGGCTGCATAACAAACCAAAAAATTGAACATATTATTTTCGTGACTAGACAAAGGTTTCCATGTTTATTTCACTAAGGGCAGATTTATTGGTATTGATCACATTAATTGGATTAATCAGACTAAATGAATTGAAGCTAGCTCCATTAATAAGAAAAGAATACCCAAACTGCACCGTGGTTTTGCTTTAAAAGTATATGACCAAACCACGACTTAAGATCCCTTTCAAATGTGGCACAACAAACAGTTATTTCCTTCACAAGAATAATCAAACTGCCAGTAAACATCCCTTCCAATATGCCATAATCAAATAGCGATATATTAATCTCCCAGACGATTATGAGATATGGTGGTGTACAGAAACTTTTATTAGCAGAAAGATACGTACATGATTCAAATTGTTCTTCATAACTCCATTACTCCAACGATATCTCTAATCAATTAAATAAACAGGTTTGAAAACTATACTCAACAAATGACTAACAATTATTGCAGATGTAACACAAAAAGATCTGAAGTGGAAACTCCACTACATCATCATGTTAGTCAATGTCACATTCTGTAAAGCATTCCCATACAAACATAGTTGAAGCATTCAAATTGAGTAGACAAAAAAACATGGTGTGTTTTAAGGAAATCAAATAGCAGTGCAGATAATTAAATAACCTACCCCAACTTGCTTAGGAAAAAAGGCTTTGATGTTGCTGGTTAAACAGATCGTGTTAAACATGCCATTTCAAATCTTAATAGTAACTCTAAAGGCTGTGTTAGTTTTGCAGCCAAGGAGACCTGAGAGCTAACACTGAAATGCAGTTATTATAGCTCAAAAAAAAAAACAGTACAGTAAAGAAGTGCAGAAAGTTTGACAATAAACTTAAAACATTCACCAATTGTAAGAAATAGCATTCATATTATGGATTCAAAATTGAAAACAAGAAGCTATACACAGCGAAAAGCATACACGAACATGTTCTTACCTTGTTGAAAGCCTTGATGGGTCAGTATATAGCTGTATAGCAGAAAGGTACGGTACATAATATTGTATCACCGAATCACTGCCATTTAACAAAAGGGGGACACCAGCCCCATAAAAACTCCACTCATTGAATGCTTCCCAGAGATCTCCAAGGAAAAAAAACGGTGATGAATGTGTAGCATCACCACCCCTCCATCTCCTCATCTTCGTCTGGATATAATACATAAATACATAATCCTTTCAAAGTGATCAAACTAACACAGTAGAAACTAAGAGCTGCAAATCCAGCATGTTCTTTAATAATTATCGTAGAATACCAATTCTACTCTCACAAAACCATGCTAGCAATCCAAACAACAAAACTACGCCTGGCAACAGAACATTTTTAGGTCAGGTGTTTGCCCATCCCGCAACCCCCTCGAAAACTCAGCTTGGCTGAATCGCATGGCTGCTCACCACCATCAATAGCTCATACCATCACATCTCCTATCCGATGAAGGAAATCGTATCTGATCTATCACCTTCCTCGTATCGATGCTTGCCACTGCGTCACCAGGTTGTTCATAGCTCTTGCTTAGTCACTAGGTTCATAACTCTTGCTTAGCTTAATGGATCACCCAACTGTATTCCGGGATGTGTGCATTCCACAATCCCTTAAGGAAGAGGTTCACTAAGCCTTCTTGTTAATGGGTTTGTGACTTCACAGCAGAGTGTCTAGACTAGGGATAAGCTGGACAAGTACCGTGAGGGAAAGGTGAAAAGAACCCTGATGAAAAACTACATTTACAAAACCTGCCCATCTTTTTTGTATCATAGCTTTATTTGCCCTAAAGTATCATGTAGCACCACGGCTAAGACCTCAGCAAATACAAATTCGCAAAAAAAAGACCTCAGCATATACATGTAAGTAACATAACATTACCAGGTATTATGAATTAGTCATTCACGTTATGTCAGACTTGACAGGAATTCTTAGCCTTGAAACTAGGTAGAGAAAAATTGCAAGGTTTCATTTATAATTAGGGCTAGCAAACTTTCCCCAATGAACAACGAAACAAACCCTTTGCAATCCATAAGTGAAAATCCAAATATGCACGTCTTTATATTCCGCTAAAACTATTCGTCTGAATCCAATCCCTTGAACACACTGCAATCCGTAACATCAAAGGCGCACGCAATACTTTACCAAGGAACAAATTCTGAGAATCCTAACCTTGGGCAAGTACTGCACAGGCACGGAGGGTGTAGTGGAGCTGAGGAACCTCTCCAGATTCCCCGCCTCATCCACCAAAGGCGGCGCTGCACCCGCCTCTGCCGCTGCAGCCGGCGCCTTCACGGCGGACACTGACGGCATCGACGGGGATACACCGGAAACCATCCGTTTCCCCAATTCCCTAGGCGGAGCCGCCTCTGCCATCTCCGCTGGAGCCGGAGGCGCGGGCTTCTGCCTCGACGACCTGTGAGTCGGCGACGGAGACGACGGTCGCTGCCCCTGGGATTGGGCCTGGCTCTGCTGCTTCTGCTGCCGACGGACGTGGGGTGGGTTGTAAAAGCGGTTATTCTCGAATCCGCGAGACGAGGAGGAGGACGCGGCGGCGGCGCCTGACGGGCCAGCCATGGCGGCGATGGTGCTAGGGTCTCAGGCGGCGAGAGAGAGCGAGCGGATAGCTGGGTTTTGGGGGCTTTTACTTTTGGTCGCTGGGATCTGAGGGGAGAGGGAGTGCTGGAGGCGCCGACGCGAGGCGAGGCGGGCGAAGGAATTAGGGAAGGAGAGAGAGGTGCGCGTCCGTTTTCCCTTTTTTTCTCCTTGGGCTCTGCTACCGGGCGGCCCCGCCTACGTCTCAATCCAGGCGGCGGCTAGCTAGACCATCTCACGTGTCAAGGTGGCTTTGCTCAAAAAAAAAAAAAAAAAACGTGTCAAGGTGGCAATTTTGCCGGAAAAAATCCAAAATAAACCCTAAACTTGTAGGCAAAAGCTAAATCGAACCCTGAATTCCTAATTCCTGAAATTGGCACTCTGAACTTAGCAATCCCGGTCTATTTTAAACCCTGGATTTATTTGAGGTGGGATTTCGCTGACGTGGCAGGTCAACCCAATAAAGAAAAAAAATAAAATTGAACAAAATAATTCGCTAATCCCACTGACATATATGGTCCACTTGTCATATTCATCTTCATCCTCTTCTCATACTCCGATGAACAGCGCCACCGCATTCGGTGAACCAAATAGAGATTAAACAGGGGCGGTGGAGGAGATCCAGGAACAGTGCACACGAACACATCAGAAGATCCAGGCGTTATTCAGCATGCGCTTGCTAGGGACGGAGACAGTGACAGGAGGAGCTCCATGCCACGGAGGAAGGTGACGCATGTGCCGAAAGTAGGCGGCGCCGACAAGGACTAGTGTGCACGTGGAACATCTCCAGTGCGTGGCCTGTTCTTGGCTTCAACCTGCTGGTGTAGGTGCAGCTGCTCCAGACGGCAGCCTCTGGTTACTCCCGACGGTGGCCTCTGGTAGCTCCCGACTGCGGCCTTGACCGGGGCAGCTCCAAGCGGAGGTCCTCAACGCCGATCTGATCTGCTCATCTGTAGGGACGGTCGGGCAGAGGGGGAGTGGATCTTGACAGGGAGCTCGTGGGAGTGGAGGTTGAGGAAGATGGTTCTTACAAGTGGGCTCCACAAGTCAGTGAGAGTGGACTGTAATCCCGACCGGGATTGTAAATTCCCGGTGTGCCAAACAGACCTAAGGCTCGAAATAGACCGGGATTGCTAAGTTTAGATTGCCAATTTCAGGGATTAGGAGTTTGGGGTTCGATTTAGCTTTTGCCTACAAGTTTAGGGTTTGTTTTGGACTTTTTCCCAATTTTGCTTGTGCGACGTTAGGGCATCTCCAATGGCGGTGATGACGGATGTTTAAATTGTCCACGCATGTTTCTTTTGCGTCGACCGAGGGACGCGAAAATGGTTATTTTTATCCGCGCGTCTGTTTGCACCGAGGGTGCCTCCAGTGAGGCGACGCATTTGCGCGTACGCATGAATTGGGATGTTTTAAAACATGTTCAAAGTAGCCTCAGTTATTACATCCAAATTTTTAAAAGTCTACATGAAAATAAGATGGCATTCCTCTAGGCATTGTCTTCATGGCCAGCCAATGCCCACTGATGCTCAATCAGATCCGTCTATAGGCGTCTGGACACATTCTCGTCAATGCTTCTTGAAAGGGCGAGATGTCGCCTAGAGGGGGTGTGAATAGATTTGGCTTGTAAGAATGCAGAATTAAACTAACATTTATTTTACAAGCACAAACCATAAATATGTTAGGCTCACCAAAGTGCAATAACAACAACTAGAGCTAAGCAAGATAGGCACAACATATATGTAGGATAAGTGATAGCAAGATATATGTACTTCAAGCAAAATATTCAGGTTTGAAAATTATTGGGTGGCACATGAGGGCTTTTTTGATACAGTGGCTAATAGTTGGAATAAACCCACACATAAATCAAACACTGCTGCAAATCTGAATGCTAAATTCAAACGCTTGAGGTATGATCTGAAGAAATGGAGTAAGTCTATCTCCAAGATGTCTGTGTGTATTAATAATTGCAACAAATCCCTGTTGGAACTTGATGAATTGGAGGACAGTAGAGGACTTATTGTTCCTGAAGTAAATTTTAGATGAATTATTCAGCAACATTTGATTTGCCTCTTGGAGTATCAGAAGAAATATTGGAAAAAAAGGTGCATCATTCGTTGGACCAAATTTGGGGATGAGAATACAAAGTTCTTTCAATCTATTGCTACTAAAAGACACAGGCGTAATTCCATTTCCCAGCTAAAATTGCAGGATGGGACTGAAGTTACTGACCACAATGGAAAGGAGCAGATTATTTATGATGCCTTCAAGGAAAGACTTGGTATCTCATACTCCACAAATGCTCTTTGATCTAGAGAGCCTTATTGAGCCAGTGATGGGTTTATCAGAACTTTCTGCTCCTTTCACTACTGAAGAGATTGATGCTGTTGTTAAAAATATGCCACTAGATAAAGCACCAGGGCCTGATGGATTTAATGGACAGTTTCTAAAGAGTTGTTGGCATATTAAGTCAGATATTTATCAGTTGTGCTTTGATTCCCATGAAGGAAAATTGGATCTGGAGAGTATTAACATGGGGCATATTACTTTAATTCCTAAGGTGCTTGTGCCAGAGTCAATAAATGATTTTAGACCAATTACCTTGCTGAATTGTTGCTTGAACATTATTACTAAACTGCTAGCCAACAGAATACAAAAACTAGTTCTCAAAATAGTGCATAAGAATCAGTTGGCTTTTTGAAAGGGAGAACTATACAGGATTGTTTGGCATGGGCTTTTGAATACATTTATCAATGTCAAGCCTCTAATAGAGAAATCTTGCTTATAAAGCTAGACTTTGCAAAAGCATTTGACACAATTGATCATAGTGCTATGGTTAAAATTATGAGGCAGATGGGATTTGATGAAAAATGGCTGCAATGGATATCTATCATTTTTGCTTCTGGAAAGTCCTATGTGCTACTAAATGGGGTTCCTGGCAGACAGTTTCATTGCAAAAGAGGTGTAAGGCAAGGTGATCCTCTTTCTCCCCTTACTTTTGTGTTGGCAGCAGACTTGTTGCAATCAGCAATTAACAAAGCACTCAGAAAACATGCACTTCAGGCACCTATATCACCAGACTTTGGGATGGATTATCCGGTCATACAGTATGCTGATGACACTCTAATTATCTTACCAGCTTGCTCACAGCAATTATCTATTATGAAAGCAATTCTTGATAAATATGCACAGTCCACTAGGTTGTATATCAATTATGGAAAATCTCTGCTGATACCTATAAATCTGCAGGAGAACAGTACTGCAGCTTTTGCACAGTAGCTAGGCTGCTCAATTGGCAAGATGCCTTTTACATACTTGGGGTTACCATTAGGAACCACCAAACCTACTGTGATGGATCTTATGCCTTTGGTGGATGAAAGGAAAATGTCTGCTTCTTATATGATGATGGCTACAGTGGTAGACTCACTGTCATAAATTCACTATTAACTTCCATAGCAATGTTTGCAATGAGCTCCTTGCAGATTCCTCCGAAAATCCTTGAGCATATTGAGAAATTGAGGCGACATTGTCTATGGAATAAAAAAACAGAGGAAGGAGAGAAATGTTCATCTCTTATTGCTTGGAACAAAGTATGCAGACCAAAACAGAGAGGTGGAGTTGGTGTTCTGAACCTTAAACTACAGAATGAAGCATTATTAATGAAATTCCTGCATAAATTCTATAATAAGGAAGATACTCCTTGGGTGACTCTTCTCTGGAATTCTTACTATCAGGAAAAAGTGCCACATGCAATGGATCCGTGCGGATCATTTTGGTGGAAAGATATTATTAAACTTACTCCAATCTTCAGAACTATTGCCTCTTGTCAGGTTGGCCAAGGAAATACTGTGCTTTTTTGGAAGGATGTCTAGATGGGAGAAGTAGCAGCTGAATATTGCCCTAGAGCATTCTCGTTTGCATTGGAGGAAGATGTTTCTGTGCAACAATTCTTAACTGCTCCAACTCTGGCAACTAACTTTAGTTTACCGGTATCTCCAGAGGCCATGGATGAAATCAGAGATTTACAAGTGTTCTCTAGGGATGTGGTGCTTGATCCAAGCAATAAAGATAGACGGACATATGTATGGGCTTCTTCTGATTACACTTCATAGAGGTATTATCAATATTGCTTCAAGGACATCATTCCCCATGTGGCCTTCAAATGGATCTGGAAATCCAAATGCACACCCAAGTTGAAGTTCTTCTCTTGGCTGCTCCTCTCGGACAGACTGAACACCTGCAATATGCTCAAAAGAAGGCAAATGCATCTGAATGATGGGGTAAACTGTCGGATGTGCTCTAATACTATCGAAGAAACTGTCGAACACATGTTCTTCCATTGTCCTTTTAGTACCAGCTATTTTGGGAAATTAAACATGAGTTGGGGTAGTCAGGGAAGCAGACTAGACATTCTACATCAGGGAAAAAACAGATGGACCAAGCCTTTGTTTATGGAGATTTTTATGATAGGAGCATGGCATATCTGGAAGGAAAGAAATAATTTGGTCTTTAATGGAGTTTCCCCTAGTATTGATAGTTGGAGAAGAGGATTCCTCAGTGACCTCAATCTGCTAGTCCACAGAACAAAACAACAAATACACCCCTATATTACCTCTCTAGTTAGCTCTGTTTAGACTTTGTATAGCTTTTTCATTTAATCTGTGGCTTGGACCAAAACATGTAATACTTGTATATCTCTGTGTTGACACTACAACAGGAACCCCCCTTCAGCAACGGATTGATGTGTTGCCGAATGTTCATATAAGCGTTGCAAAGGTCTACACCAACGGATTTAGTATGCGTTGTCGTTGTTGCCGTTGCAAGGGTCTACAACAATGCATATGCATGCGTTGGTAAGAGGTGTGAATAAGCGTTGTACGACAGCAACGTATGCACTGAGGGCCTAACAACACTTCACATGCGTTGGTGATTACCAACACGGTTGATTTTCAAATGACATAGCCACTTAGAAGCATAGTTACATGATAACTATTGACATTTCAAATATTGTAACGAAATATTATTTGGTCATTGCCAATATTGCACATGAGGCACCATAAAATAAATAGAATGACACAATATATTAACTCAACTATGTTGTATTACAAAGAACATGATCAAGATAATACATGTTTTGTTCTAAACATTGACCATGGCAATCATAGTCTAAAACACGATGTAAGACTATTAGGAAGTATCAACATTCTCCAACTTGCTATAAATATCTCATCCAAACGTCACAGTATCAACATTCTCCAACTTGCTATAATTATCTGAGCCAAACATCATCCATTTATCTTCGTAATCTACAACCACAAACAAATGTAAGTAGCATACCGTTAGAGAAACAAATATATATAATAAATTTTTAAAGATTAAAGAGGAGGAACAAATAAAGGTTAATGTTCATAGAAAATATTCCTCCTACACAGCAAATAATTGTGTCTTTTTGTTGTGGTTGTATAAAATAATCAGATTTTGCTAATGTAGCATGAACACACACACTGCCAATAACTAAGTTCCTAGTTTAGTTCCCTCAATATTACAATCACGAGAGCTAATTGGGAGTGTAGAAAGAACAACATTCTTGTTTAGATTTGCCAACAAGCTCCTACAAAATAATATAGTTCCATCCTATTACATACCTTAGCCATAGCGGGGCACTTATTTGATGGTTGCATGTCCATATCATTCAGAAAGTTTTCCTTGCTCTGTCGTGGAAGAAAATATGTGAGTATTTTTAGAAACATGAAATAATTACTGGATCCTTACAGTACCATCAAATTATTACATTTCCTAACAGTAAAAAGTTCTTCACTACATGTACTCTGATTGAAAACCAAATAAGAATAGGATCACATTTACTTAAATAACTTAGATTTTTATCTGAAACAACTTTCTATCTGAACTCTAACATACAAAATATCTGTATTCGATGTATCCACAAACAAAGGAAGGACTATAATCTGAAAGTTGTTAGAAGCTAATACATCGAGGACATGATTGGCTAGGATTTTGAACTAGTGCCAGCCCATGCACATGTTCAGGCTTATCTACTCATAGAATTGTATTCAATACATTTCCAAGCTATCTTTCCTATATTGCTGTCCGCAGAAGTTGGTTTGTGCTTTAAAAGTATGTTCAGAACATCCTAACTACATGAATAGTGTACTTAATAAAAGGGAAAAAATTGCAGAAGTTAGTGTCACGTACATAAACAAATATGTTTGGCATATGATGGCACCGGCCATGTTTCTTCAGTTCTACACCAGCTATAAGTGCCCTGAACTTTACCAGAGCTGAATACCATTGACGTACAAAGCCACACAGATTAATTATGCTCCTGCACAACTAGCCGAGCAAAGTAATTAGTAAATTTATTATAGCTGCACATGCCTAATCAACTGCTTGGAACTGATACGCAAGAAATTCTGGTACTACAAAAGATGATAAAAAGATTTCTCTAGAAAAAGCACACTTAAGGATTGCAAATCATAGGATCATAAGTCATACCATAAGCTAGCATCAACGTTTAGAGAGGCTGATCGATCTATGAAATACAAGTAATGCACAAACTGGATATTCACACCTCTAACGAGTAAATGATCACAGGTAGAGGTTCAGATTTTGTACGTACATCAATCAGAAGAGAGGACAAGAAGCTGTCAATAAGTTCATAGAAGTGATAATCTTGCACCGCTGAACCACACATATCCAGATTGCACAGGAAGCAGAAAACCCGATGGGTATTTGAGGTGCTGCCGGACAGAGTGGTCACAACTGAACTGCGACAAACATCACAATATCTCGAAGACACTAGCTAGTCAGCACAGGAAGCGCAGAACCGGATCTGTAGAAAAATGAAGAATGGGTGAAGCGAGCCTACAAATTTCGAGAACTTTTAGAGATCTGGATGGCCGATCAAAGAGATTACTGTACCCTCTAGTGAGATCGTAGTGGCAAACGAACCTTCATCATCAAGTTCCAGTTTTCGATCGACATCAAAGGGGAATCATCTGCTCCTGCGGCAGAGTAGCGGACTCGTATTGTAGGTGGCGGCTGCTCGTCGGCGGCGGCTTTGGGAGACGAGGCGTCCGGAGGTGGATGCGTGGAACGAATCTGAGATTCTGAGGAGACTGGATAGTTTTTTTTCCCACGAAGTCAAGTCTTATTCGCGTACGACTGGATAGTTTTTTTTGTTGTGGGGTAAAAAAAGAGGCGTGGAGAGGTGGGGAGTTGGTTAGTTGGGTTAAACTGCAACGAATATGTTCGACCGTTGGAAGGGATGCGTAGCTATATGGGGTTGTATGTTGTAGTGTGATTAATATGAAAAGGCAATAGGGACCTCCCCTACTGTCAGAGGTTTCAAAAAAAGGCAAGCTCACGGTCTCTCACTCGAACTAATCGTGGTGGAGATGATGTAGCCCCGCCGAAGGTCGACACTACACCAAGTCCAACTAGTCCACCAAGTGGACCGATGACACAAGCTCGAGTCAAAGCATTGCATGATAAGGTGAACTCAATCCTCTCTACCCTCGATCTCGATACAACTTTGGATGGAGTGCTACCTCATTCCGATATGTTATGTGTCATTAGGTACAAATGTTGACAAGGAATGCAGGAAGCACAACATACCTTGCCCAAGGGAGAGGAAGAGGAAATGAGAAGAGAAGAAGAAGGAAGAAAGAAGAAAGAAGAAGAGGAGGAGTGATACGTCTCAAACGTATCTATAATTTCTTATGTTCCATGCTACTTTTATGATGATACTCACATGTTTTATACACATTATATGTCATTATTACGCATTTTCCGGCACTAACCTATTGACGAGATGCCGAAGAGCCGGTTGTTGTTTTCTCTTGTTTTTGGTTTCGGAAATCCTAGTAAGGAAATATTCTCGGAATTGGACGAAATCAACGCCCGGGGCTTATTTTTCCACGAAGCTTCCGGAAGACCGCGAGGAGATACGAAGTGGGGCCACGGGGCGCCGCCACACTAGGGCGGCGCGGCCTAGAGGGGGCCCGCGCGGCCCTAGCGTGTGGGGCCCCCATGACGCCTCCGACCTCGCCCTTCCGCCTACTTAAAGCCTTCGTCGCGAAAACCCCGATCCGAGAGCCACGATACGGAAAACCTTCCAGAGACACCGCCGCCGCCAATCCCATCTCGGGGGATTCAGGAGATCGCCTCCGGCACCCTGCCAGAGAGGGGAATCATCTCCCGGAGGTCTCTTCATCGCCATGATCGCCTCTGGATCGATGTGTGAGTAGTCCACCCCTGGACTATGGGTCCATAGCAGTAGCTAGATGGTTGTCTTCTCCTCATTGTGCTATCATGTTAGATCTTGTGAGCTGCCTATCATGATCAAGATCATCTATTTGTAATCCTACATGTTGTGTTTGTTGGGATCCGATGAATATTGAATACTATGTCAAGTTGATTATCAATCTATCATATATGTTGTTTATGTTCTTGCATGCTCTCCGTTGCTAGTAGAAGCTCTGGCCAAGTTGATACTTGTAACTCCACGAGGGAGTATTTATGCTCGATAGTGGGTTCATGCCTCCATTGAATATGGGACAGTGACAGAAAGTTCTAAGGTTGTGGATGTGATGTTGCCACTAGGGATAAAACATCGATGCTTTGTCTAAGGATATTTGTGTTGATTACATTACGCACCATACTTAATGCAATTGTCTGATTGTTTGCAACTTAATATTGGAAGGGGTTCGGATGATAACGTGAAGGTGGACTTTTTAGGCATAGATGCATGCTTTGGATAGCGGTCTATGTACTTTGTCGTAATGCTACTGATTAAATCTCATAGAACTCATCATGATATA
>NC_061514.1:214356913-214372946 GCF_022539505.1 Lolium rigidum
TCGATCCGGTCAAATTCTGGTGATAACAATTACTACCGTTGACAAAATTGTTTCTTGTTTTCAAAATGAAAAGCTCTAGCACAAATATAGTAATCCATGCTTCCCTCTGCGAAGGGCCATTCTTCTACTTTATTGTTGAGTCAGTTTACCCATTCTTTCTATCCTAGAAGCAAACACTTGTATCAACTGTGTGCATTGATTCTTACATGTTTACCTATTGCACTTGTTATATTATTTTGTGTTGACAAATATCCATGAGATATACATGTTGAAGTTGAAAGCAACCGCTGAAACTTATATCTTCCTTTGTGTTGCTTCAATGCCTTTACTTTGAATCTATTGCTTTATGAGTAACTCTTATGCAAGTCTTATTGATGCTTGTCTTGAAAGTATTATTCATGAAAAGTCTTTGCTATATGATTCATTTGTTTACTCATTATCTTCACCATTGCTTCGAATCACTGCATTCATCTCATATTCTTTACAATAGTATGATCAAGATTATGATAGCATGTCACTTCAGAAATTATCTTTGTTATCGTTTACCTACTCGAGGGCGAGTAGGAACTAAGCTCTCACGGGGATGCTTGATACATCTCAAACGTATCTATAATTTCTTGTGTTCCATGCTACTTTTATGATGATACTCACATGTTTTATACACATTATATGTCATTATTACGCATTTTCCGGCACTAACCTATTGACGAGATGCCGAAGAGCCGCTTGTTGTTTTCTCGCTGTTTTTGGTTTCGGAAATCCTAGTAAGGAAATATTCTCGGAATTGGACGAAATCAACGCCCGGGGCTTATTTTTCCACGAAGCTTCCGGAAGACCGGAGGAGATACGAAGTGGGGCCACGGGGCGCCGCCACACTAGGGCGGCGCGGCCTAGAGGGGGCCCGCGCGGCCCTAGCGTGTGGGGCCCCCGTGACGCCTCCCCGACCTGCCCTTCCGCCTACTTAAAGCCTTCGTCGCGAAAACCCCAGCACCGAGAGCCACGATATGGAAAACCTTCCGCAGACGCCGCCGCCGCCAATCCCATCTCGGGGGATTCAGGAGATCGCCTCCGGCACCCTGCCGGAGAGGGGAATCATCTCCCGGAGGTCTCTTCATCGCCATGATCGCCTCCGGATCGATGTGTGAGTAGTCCACCCCTGGACTATGGGTCCATAGCAGTAGCTAGATGGTTGTCTTCTCCTCATTGTGCTATCATGTTAGATCTTGTGAGCTGCCTATCATGATCAAGATCATCTATTTGTAATCCTACATGTTGTGTTTGTTGGGATCCGATGAATATTGAATACTATGTCAAGTTGATTATCAATCTATCATATATGTTGTTTATGTTCTTGCATGCTCTCCGTTGCTAGTAGAGGCTCTGGCCAAGTTGATACTTGTAACTCCAAGAGGGAGTATTTATGCTCGATAGTGGGTTCATGCCTCCATTGAATCTCGGACAGTGACATAAAGTTCTAAGGTTGTGGATGTGCTGTTGCCACTAGGGATAAAACATCGATGCTTTGTCTAAGGATATTTGTGTTGATTACATTACGCACCATACTTAATGCAATTGTCTGTTGTTTGCAACTTAATATTGGAAGGGGTTCGGATGATAACCCGAAGGTGGACTTTTTAGGCATAGATGCATGCTCGGATAGCGGTCTATGTACTTTGTCGTAATGCCCCGATTACATCTCATAGTACTCATCATGATATATGTATGTGCATTGTTATGCCTTCTTTATTTGTCAATTGCCCAACCGTAATTTGTTCACCCAACATCCGTTTATCTTATGGGAGAGACACCACTAGTGAACTGTGGACCCCGGTCCAATTCTTTACATTTGAAATACAATCTACCGCAATTGTTCTTTATCGTTCTTCGCAAACAAACATCATCATCCACACTATACATCTAATCCTTTGTTTACAAGCAAGCCGGTGAGATTGACAACCTCACCGTTACGTTGGGGTAAAGTACTTTGATTGTGTTGTGCAGGTTCCACGTTGGCACCGGAATCCTTGGTGTTGCGCCGCACTACACTCCGTCACCAACGACCTTCACGTGATCCTTGACTCCTACTGGTTCGATAAACCTTGGTTTCTTACTGAGGGAAACTTGCTGCTATACGCATCACACCTTCCACTTGGGGTTCCCAACGGGCGTGTGCTTTGCGCGTATCAAGGAGAAGAAAGAAGAAAAGGAGGAAGAGGACATGGGGCCAGGAGGCGCCCACGCGGGAGGGGCTAGGCCCGGTACTACCGGCCACCCCTGGCCGGTACTACCGGCCAGCCATGGCGCGCCCAAACCAGGCCACATCGGCCGCGCGGGGCAGGGGGCCTCCGGTACCCCGGCTGGAGCCTCCGGCCAGGCCTGGCCGGTACCACCGGCCGAGGTCCCGCCGAGGTACCAAGTGCCCTGGATACTTTCGACCCCAAACTCGCTACTTTCCGGTACCGCGACCGGTACCTCCGCCCATGGTACCGCCCGCATGCAGTTTAGCTCTGATCTGAACCGTCCATTCGCCATCTAGCAGTTGTAACTTAATTAGCCTTTGCCCAAACTACATTTGACTCAAATCTGAGCTATTTGTATCCCCGTACTCCTCATTTGCTAGGGTTAGACATTGTTGACTGCCAAAACCCACCGGCGGGCAGCGGCCTTGTCAACACCGTAGAGCCGGGAAGAGCCTAGAGCTGCGGCTGGCTGAGACCCCTCCGAGCGACGGCCCGCAATGCTCTTCTGGTCACACGCGGCGATGCGAAGTGCAGGGCGTGCCACCCGACCTATACCCGGTCGGGAAGGTGATGGGGATGCCTCGCTTAGTTTCCTGCGGGGCATACATGTAAACGTTAAATACGAGCCTCGATCGGCTCTCGGGTTATCTCGTGAATCGGCTCAAAGAGCCGATCCACCCATGATTCGTACGGGGTGCACGAATACTTGGTGGTCCTGCTTGATCAAGATAGAGCTAATGAGATCTACGACGATTTAGGGTTTTCACCGCATAATCGGATCATCCTACTCCAGAGTTGGGCCTCGCGGCCACGCACGGTGCTCGTAAGCCGATCCTAAACAAGGCCTAAAAACCAACATGAAGTTGATCCTCGGAACATCCTGTTTAGGACTTGCGAACGCCACCCTACGTGCCACCGGATCCTCCCCCTTTGTAAGGCCTAACTATTGCGGATATTAAACTAATCCTTGTAGAACAAGGAGCAATCGTAACGGATCAGATCTACTAAATAATGATCAAGCGGGGTGCCGCCCCACACCCGAGATAGGTGTCGTGGCGGCTAGATATGCGAGGGTTGCACTACGTAAGCATGCTTAAACGAAGAACAATGCTAACCCTAACACATCTAATGATAACTACGTTGCTCGCCATCAAAAGCGCTTCAGTACGAGCAACGCATGAACAACGTGGGGCTTGTGCTGCCTAGATCGCAAGATGCGATCTAGGCAGCATGTCGCTTACCTGATAGAAACCCTCGAGACGAAGGAGTTGGCGATGCGCCGAGATTGGTTTGTTTTGGGTTGAACGTGAGTTGTTGTTTATTCCATAAACCCTAGGTACATATTTATAGTCCAGGGGACTCTCTAATGTGGGCGTGCACCAAACCGTGCACGAGATAAATTCTAACTTTTAATCTAGATACAAACTACCATAATTAAAGATACACGGGCAGCTTAGCCCAAATTCTCCGTGCAAGGCCGCTTCATAGATCTTTCATGTGTAATCTTTCAAGCCCATCTTGATCGCGGCCCACCTCCTGATTGAGCCAAAATCTGGTGATAATAGACATAGAATTGGATAATCTTTAGAGCTATGCTCATGAACCTCTGCGATTGTCTCCTATGTTTCATCAAGGTCACCTCTTGTTGAATTTGATATTTGTGTGTGAGATTCTAGTGTGATCCACTCTCTCTCTCACACAGGTGTTCATCTCCACCACCGATCTCTCACACCGGGATTCAACCTCGTGGTCTCTCCTAGTGTGATTCTACCGGCGTGGTTTATCGAGCCACGGGAGTGAAATTTGATTGTATCGGGTTGGGGTGTGTGTGCTGTTCTTCGTGTTCGTCTCGTTCTTCGTTTTCCCCCTCTTTCCCCGCTTTGATTTCGGGTCAATTCGCGAGATTGGGCCACAATCTAGGTCTTATACCTCATCATATGGTATCAACAGCTCAAGGTTACCGCGAATTTGACCCCCACCCACCCAATTCCATCTCTAAAAAAATTCCCAAAAAATTCCCCAAAAATAGCCCTAATTTGCCTTTTGACGGATCTGCGATTTTGTTGCGTTTTGAGTGGTTTTGGTCCATTGATTCGGTGTCTCTAGTGTTGATCTACTATTTCCCCCACTTTCTATCCACAAATTCCTTCGATTTTCGAGTTTTGGGTCAATTGGATTTGGATTTGGGGAAGAACAAGAGAGCGAAAGTTGCCTCGCGTGAGCTACCGGGAAGAGGAAGGCACGAGCGGTACCTCCGGGTAGAGGCTCCAGGCGGGCACGAGCGGTACCTCCGGGTAGAGGCTCCAGCCGCGCATGAGCGGTACCTCCGGGTAGAGGCTCCACTCAGCACTACCGCTCCCCCGTCCCCAAGCCGGCCACCACAGCCAACCCCCAGCACCGCCGACCACCACCACTCCTCTCCACCACCGGCAAACACAGCCACCACTCCCTCATCCATCGGCAAACACCGCAGCCCCCCAAACCACCCGCAAACACCACCGCTGCCCCGCCACCACCACCGCCACCGCAAGCACACCGATACCACCGCCGGCATACCACTGGCATCGATGCCAAGCTACTTTGACCCGACTTTTTCACCTAACTTGTGTTTGCTTATTCCGGCTTGAGTGCCTTTTGTGTAACACTAACCCGCAGCTCCGAAGCAAGCGACGACACTCTCGGCACCCCGAACTTGCAAACGTACTCTTGATCCCACCACCATATTGCAAGTTGCGTGATCATCACCGCCTACGCCCCATCTAGGTATAAGTTACATATCCCTTTTCGTTTTGCGACCTACCCTCCCGAGCATTGCTTGTCAAGTGTTGCGAGACATTGCACGTGGCCCCGTTGTGAGGTGTGTGTGTAGTGTGGAGTCAAGCTTATAAGCAAAACTCGTGTGGCAAAATAGCAAAAGCAAGGCTAAAACTAACATAGTGCGAGAAAAAGCCGCAAAAAATTCAAAAAGAGCAAAAGAGTGCAAGTGCCACAAAATACAAAAGAGTGTCAAGTGCCACCAAATACAAAAGAGGAAAAGCTTTTAAGCAAAAGAGAGAAAAGAGAAGAGAGCCCGCGTGTAAATCTTAGTGTCTCTCCATTTGCAACCAAAGCTTTGCCTCTCCTTGTGTTAGTGTGACACCGAGCACCCTTGCTAAGGGGTTCTTATACTTTTCCGCTCATTCCTTGGTCGCACTAACCCCTTTCATCTCGTGTGTGAGTTCCACATCTTTTCCGTGTTTCTAGTGATCATCGCCTTGCCATTTGATATTTGGATTTTACCCACTCTTAACAACAAACTTGATTTTGGATTTCGTCTCTTGGCTTTCCACCATACTCACCTACCACCATATTTGCTAGCCTTTGCATGTGCCATTGAGTGTGTGCCCGATACAATTGGTTTTGCTCTCGGTTTGATTGATCGCCCCGATACTATCACACAACGGTAAGGTTGCAAGGTAGTCTCCTTCCACTAACATACACAACATAGTTCTTGTCTTCATATCATGGATAGGAACAGAGACGAAGCAAGGGGGATGGAGTCCTACGCAACACCGAGAGGTTGGCTACCCAACACAATCTATGGGCACAACACCAAGAGTTCAAGGAGCAACTCGCCTTGTTCGAGACACGAATCGACGAGCAATATGAGGAGGTGGATAACAACTTCACCATCGTCAACCAAGATATGACCCTACTTAGAGAAGCTACGAACAACTTGAATGGCCAAATGGCGGCCAATGATGCGAACATGGAGCGGCGCATGGATAGTCTCGAGCGCGCCATCAACAACTTGGGTCACCGACACCGACATCGCTCTACTTCCTCATCATAAAGCTCGGCGCACTACTCCCATGATCGTCATACTTCATCAAGCTCCAACTCAAGGCGCGGAGAACTTCCTCGTCATCGACATCATGATCTCCATGAAGACTCACGCTCCAACTCAAGGCGAGGAGAGTTTCATCGACATGCTCGTCCACATGAGCGCCCTCAACAAGACGAAGCACCACACCATGACAGCCATCCACATGATCGCCATGCCCACCATGGGCGTGACGACCAACCCCACGACAACGTCATACTCAACATGGACCCGACACCTCATCGCGAGCCACACATGGATGCTCAAGACCAAGGTCATCAAGATCAACCTCGGCGTGATCTCCGGAATCATCCTCGCCATGACCAACATGGATGAGGAGACCCGGCAAATGCTCAAGATGAGATAGCCATCAATGGACGTCATCAACAACCTCAACAACCTCGTCAAGATCTTTGACAACAACATCATCGTGAACCAAGTGAAGCTAGTGTTCAACTACAACACCAACCCAATGCTATGGTTGGCCGTGGAAGACCTCCTCCACCACCTCAAGCCGCAAGAGATGAAGGCATCCGTCCTTGCCGAAGGGATCTGGAAGATGAAGAGAACATGTATGGAAAGCTCAAGTTTAACATGCCCAAGTTCAAGGGTGAAGACGATGCCGAGGCCTACCTGTCATGGGCACTCAAGGTTGACAAGATCTTCCGCATCCACAACTACTCCGGTGCCAAGAAATTGGCCATGGCATCTCTTGAGTTTGAAGATTATGCCAACACTTGGTGGGAGCAAGTAGTCACTCTAAGGGAAGAAAAGGGTGATCCTCCGATTGACACTTGGGAAGAGATGAAGGAGGAGATGCAAGCTCGTTTTGTACCAACACACTACAAGACCGACCTCTTCAACAAACTCCAAAAACTGAAGCAAGGCACCAAGACCGTTGAGGAGTTCTACAAGGAGATGGAGTTAACTTTGATGCGAGCCAACATCCAAGAATCCGAGAACCAAACTATTTATTGCTAGATTCTTCAATGGACTCAATTACCCCATCAAGAGGATCGTGGAGTTCCAACAATACTCCAACATGGTTGAGTTGGTTCACCAAGCTTCCAAGGCCGAGCGCCAAGTGAATGAGGACATCAAGTACTCCAAGTCCAAGTCATACTTCGCCTCCAAGATATCTACAACCACTCCTACAACAAGTGTCAAGCCCTCCGTTTTCTCTACACCATCCAAGAAACCGACTATCCAAAGTCGAATGAAGCAAACGGTGACCTCCACCGCCTCCTCAAAGGCCTCTACGGGACCCTCCAATGTCACTTGCTTCAAGTGTGGCACACAAGGCCACAAGTCCTTTGAGTGCAAGAATACCAAAGTCATGATCACTATGGAGAATGGTGACATAGATACGCTAAGTGAAGGTGAATATGAAGCTCTTGTCCAAGCCGCCGTTGCCAATGAAGAAGATTGCGATGAAGAAAGCGAAGAAGACCCTCTCTTATGTGTGCATGACCCAAGCCCCTCACTTGTGGTCACAAGGGTGCTAACAACTCAACCACAAGCCACGGAAGACCAACGGTGCAACATCTTCCAAACCCGTGCCGGTATTGGTGGCAAGTCAATCAAGGTCATCATCGACGGAGGAAGTTGCCACAACCTAGCAAGCACCGAGTTGTGTGAGAAGCTCAACCTCACGCTTCGCAAGCACCCTCATCCTTACCATGTCCAATGGTTGAGCGACAAGGGCAACGTCAAGATACAACATACCATCACCGTCAACTTCAAGATTGGCCCTTATGAAGACACCATTGAGTGTGACGTGGTCCCCATGACGGTGTGCCACATGTTGCTTGGCCGCCCATGGCAATATGAAAAGAAGGCTATACATGATGGACACTCAAATGTCTACACCTTCAAGGTCAAGGATAAGAAGTTTGAGCTTCGCCCAATGACTCCTAGCCAAATCATCGCGGACAATGCGAAGGCTTTAGCGAGGGCCCAACAACACAACCACCATAGTGAGTTGAGAGGAGAGGGAGCGACCCACCAAAAAGAGAGTGAGCGCCACAAGCCATACATGAGTGAGATAAAGAGTGTCCTCCTAGCCACCAAAAGCGAGTGGAGAGAAGTGCAAGAAAACCCATAAACCACTTTGCAATATGTGCTCATTTGCAAGTGGCCATCGTCGGCAACTAACGACTTAACCAACATTCCTTCGTATTTGTTGTCTCTTTTGAAGGAGTTTCAAGATGTCTTCCACTACAAGAAAAGTTCAAATACACAACGTCCCAAAATCGTCCACTAAGGCCCATTTTTCTTCGCCTATGGGCCTAACCCGACGATATGGGTTCTGTGGTCGAAACTGCGTCAGGCAAAGTCCTACCACGTTTTTTTCGGTTCGTCGCGATCGGGCGCCCTTCCGCCACGGAAAATCGGACCGTTGCAGAAGTGTTTTCGGGAGCCCGTTGAATGCTGACGTCATGCAAACTGACACGTGGCAGACGCCATTAACTGGCAGTTAACGGCGTTAACCGGCTGAAACCCCGTGGTAGATGGTAGGCCCACACGAGGCCTGCCACGCCTTAAGCGGGCCGGCCCATTTAGTTTGTGGGCCGGGCCAACTGACTTAGTTTGACCGGTCAACTATATAGCTGGGCTGGTCCATTAGGCACGTGGGCCGGGCCTAACCTCTAATGTTGACTGGTCAAAATTTAAATGGGCCGGCCCACTAAGCCCATGGGCCGGGCCGAATGCCCTCGTTTGACCGGTCAACAGGCAAACGGGTCGGCCCACTAAGCATGTGGGGCCCACTTTCTTGTAACCGGGCCGGCCCATTCAATAAGTGGGGTCCACCATAAAGCAATTGGGCCTACCGAAGAAGTTAGTGGGCCGGCCCAATTATCTTGCGGGTCCCACTTTCCTGCTATCGGGCCGGCCCACCTAGAGAGTGGGATCCACCATAGAGCAAGTGGGTGATGGCGTGTATTTCACACGTTCGTTGGGCAACCCCAAGAGGAAGGTATGATGCGCACAGCAGCAAGTTTTCCCTCAGAAAGAAACCAAGGTTTATCGAACCAGGAGGAGCCAAGAAGCACGTTGAAGGTTGATGGCGGCGGGATGTAGTGCGGCGCAACACCAGGGATTCCGGCACCAACGTGGAACCTGCACAACAACCAACGTACTTTTCCCCAACGAAACAGTGAGGTTGTCAATCTCACCGGCTTGCTGTAACAAAGGATTAACCGTATTGTGTGGAAGATAATTGTTTGCGGAGAAAACAGTAAAAACAAGTATTGCAGCAGATTTGTATTTCAGTATTAAAGAATGGACCGGGGTCCACAGTTCACTAGAGGTGTCTCTCCCATAAGATAAAAGCATGTTGGGTCAACAAATTACAGTCGGGCAATTGACAAATAGAGAGGGCATAACAATGCACATACATGGCATGATAAGTATAGTGAGATTTAATTGGGCATTACGACAAAGTACATAGACCGCCATCCAACTGCATCTATGCCTAAAAAGTCCACCTTCGAGGTTATCGTCCGAACCCCTTCCGGTATTAAGTTGCAAAGCAACGGACAATTGCATTAAGTATGGTGTGTAATGTAATCAACAACTACATCCTCGGACATAGCGCCAATGTTTTATCCCTAGTGGCAACATCACAACACAACCTTAGAACTTTCTCGTCACTCGTCCCAGGTGTCAATGCAGGCATGAACCCACTATCGAGCATAAATACTCCCTCTTGGAGTTAAAAGCAAAAACTTGGCCAGAGCCTCTACTAGTAACGGAGAGTATGCAAGATCATAAACAACACATATGTAATAACTTGATAATTAACATTACATGGTATTCTCTATCCATCGGATCCCGACAAACACAACATAGAGTATTACAGATAGATGATCTTGATCATGTTAGGCAGCTCACAAGATCCAACAATGAAGCACAATGAGGAGAAGACAACCATCTAGCTACTGCTATGGACCCATAGTCCAGGGGTGAACTACTCACTCATCACTCCGGAGGCGACCATGGCGGTGTAGAGTCCTCCGGGAGATGAATCCCCTCTCCGGCAGGGTGCCGGAGGAGATCTCCAGAATCCCCCGAGATGGGATCGGCGGCGGCGGCGTCTCAGTAAGGTTTTCCGTATCGTGGTTTTTTCGCATCAGGGGTTTCGCGACGGAGGCTTTAAGTAGGCGGAAGGGCAGAGTCGGGGGCTGACGAGGGGCCCACACCATAGGGCGGCGCGGGCCCCCCCTTGGCCGCGCCGCCATGTGGTTTGGCCACCTCGTGGCCCCACTTCGTATGCTCTTCGGTCCTCTGGAAGGTACGTGGCGAAATAGGCCCCTGGGTCTTCGTTTCGTCCAATTCCGAGAATATTTCGTTACTAGGATTTCTGAAACCAAAAACAACGAAAACAACGAATCGGCACTTCGGCATCTTGTTAATAGGTTAGTTCCGGAAAATGCACGAATATGACATAAAGTGTGCATAAAACATGTAGGTATCATCAATAATATGGCATAGAACATAAGAAATTATCGATACGTCGGAGACGTATCAAGCATCCCCAAGCTTAGTTCCGCTCGTCCCGAGCGAGTAAAACGATAACAAAGATAATTTCTGAAGTGATATGCCATCATAACCTTGATCATACTATTTGTAAACATATGTAGTGAATGCAGCGATCAAAACAATGGTAATGACATGAGTAAACAAGTGAATCATAAAGCAAAGACTTTTCATGAATAGTACTTCAAGACAAGCATCAATAAGTCTTGCATAAGTGTTAACTCATAAAGCAATAAATCAAAGTAAAGGCATTGAAGCAACACAAAAGAAGATTAAGTTTCAGCGGTTGCTTTCAACTTGTAACATGTATATCTCATGGATAATTGTCAACATAGAGTAATATAACAAGTACAATATGCAAGTATGTAGGAATCAATGCACAGTTCACACAAGTGTTTGCTTCTTGAGGTGGAGAGAGATAGGTGAACTGACTCAACATAAAAGTAAAAAGAATGGTCCTTCAAAGAGGAAAGCATCGATTGCTATATTTGTGCTAGAGCTTTTATTTTGAAAACATGAAACAATTTTGTCAACGGTAGTAATAAAGCATATGAGTTATGTAAATTATATCTTACAAGTTGCAAGTCTCATGCATAGTATACTAATAGTGCCCGCACCTTGTCCTAATTAGCTTGGACTACCGGATCTTTGCAATGCACATGTTTTAACCAAGTGTCACAATGGGGTACCTCCATGCCGCCTGTACAAAGGTCTAAGGAGAAAGCTCGCATTTTGGATTTCTCGCTTTTGATTATTCTCAACTTAGACATCCATACCGGGACAACATGGACAACAGATAATGGACTCCTCTTTAATGCATAAGCATGTGGCAACAATTATTATTCTCATATGAGATTGAGGATATGTGTCCAAAACTGAAACTTCCACCATGAATCATGGCTTTAGTTAGCGGCCCAAAGTTCTTCTCTAACAATATGCATGCTCCAACCATTAAGGTGGTAGATCTCTCTTACTTCAGACAAGACGGACATGCATAGCAACTCACATGATATTCAACAAGGAATAGTTGATGGCGTCCCCAGAAACATGGTTATCGCACAACAAGCAACTTAATAAGAGATAAAGTGCATAAGTACATATTCAATACCACAATAGTTTTTAAGCTATTTGTCCCATGAGCTATATATTGCAAAGGTGAATGATGGAATTTTAAAGGTAGCACTCAAGCAATTTACTTTGGAATGGCGGATAAATACCATGTAGTAGGTAGGTATGGTGGACACAAATGGCATAGTGGTTGGCTCAAGTATTTTGGATGCATGAGAAGTATTCCCTCTCGATACAAGGCTTAGGCTAGCAAGGTTATTTGAAACAAACACAAGGATGAACGGTACAGAAAAGCTCACATAAAAGACATATTGTAAACATTATAAGACTCCACACCGTCTTCCTTGTTGTTCAAAACTCAATACTAGATGTTATCTCGACTCTAGAGAAACCAAATATGCAAACCAAATTAGCAAGCTCTAAGTATTTCTTCATTAATGGGTGCAAAGTATATGATGCAAGAGCTTAAACATGAGCACAACAATTGCCAAGTATCAAATTATCCAAGACATTTTAGAGTTACTACATGTAGTATTTTCCAATTCCAACCGTATAACAATTTAACGAAGAAGAAACTTCGCCATGAATACTATGAGTAGAGCCTAAGGACATACTTGTCCATATGCTACAGCGGAGCGTGTCTCTCTCCCATAAAGTGAATTCTAGGATCCATTTTATTCAAACAAAACAAAACAAAAAACAAACCGACGCTCCAAGCAAAGTGCATAAGATGTGACGGAATAAAAATATAGTTTCAGGGGAGGAACCTGATAATGTTGTCGATGAAGAAGGGGATGCCTTGGGCATCCCCAAGCTTAGACGCTTGAGTCTTCTTAGAATATGCAGGGGTGAACCACCGGGGCATCCCCAAGCTTAGAGCTTTCACTCTCCTTGATCATATTGCATCATACTCCTCTCTTGATCCTTGAAAACTTCCTCCACACCAAACTTGAAACAACTCATTAGAGGGTTAGTGCATAATAAAAATTCACATGTTCAGAGGTGACACAATCATTCTTAACACTTCTGGACATTGCATAAAGCTGCTGGACATTAATGGATCAAAGAAATTTATCCAACATAGCAAAAGAGGCAATGCGAAATAAAAGGCAGAATCTGTCAAAACAGAACAGTCCGTAAAGATGGATTTTATTAGGCCACCAGACTTGCTCAAATGAAAATGCTCAAATTGAATGAAAGTTGCGTACATATCTGAGGATCATGCACGTAAATTGGATTAATTTTCTGAGCTTCCTACAGGGAGGTAGACCCAGATTCGTGACAGCAAAGAAATTTGGAACTGCGCAGTAATCCAAATCTAGTACTTACTTTACTATCAAAGACTTTACTTGGCACAACAAAACATAAAACTAAGATAAGGAGAGGTTGCTACAGTAGTAAACAACTTCCAAGACTCAAATATAAAACAAAAATGCTGTAGTAAAAACATGGGTTGTCTCCCATAAGCGCTTTTCTTTAACGCCTTTCGGCTAGGCGCGAAAGTGTAACTCAAGTAACATCGAGAGATGAAGCATCAACATCATAACTTGTTCTAATAATAGAATCATAAGGTACCTTCATTCTCTTTCTAGGGAAGTGTTCCATACCTTTCTTGAGAGGAAATTGATATTTAATATTACCTTCCTTCATATCAATAGTAGCACCAACGGTTCGAAGAAAAGGTCTTCCCAATATAATGGGGCAAGATGCATTGCATTCAATATCCAAGACAACAAAATCAACGGGGACAAGGTTATTGTTAACCATAATATGAACATTATCAACTCTCCCCAAAGGTTTCTTTTTAGCATTATCAGCGAGGTTAACATCCGGATAACAATTTTTCAATGGTGGCAAGTCAAGCATATCATAGACTTTTTTAGGCATAACGAAATACTCGCACCAAGATCACATAAAGCATTACAATCAAAATCTTTGACTCTCATTTTAATGATGGGCTCCCAACCATCCTCTAGCTTTCTTGGAATAGAAGTTTCAAGTTTTAGTTTCTCTTCTCTAGCTTTTATGAGAGCATTTGTAATATGTTTTGTGAAAGCCAAGTTTACAGCGCTAGCATTAGGACTTTTAGCAAGTTTTTGTAAGAACTTTATAACTTCAGAGATGTGGCAATCATCAAAATCATTACAATCTAAAGCAATGGGATTATCATCCCCAAGGTTGGAAAAAATTTCAGCAGTTTTATCACAAGCAGTTTCAGCAGTTTTAGCAGTTTCAGGTAATTTTGCGCGCTTTGCACTAGGAGTAGAAGCATTGACAACACCAATTATTTTACCATTAATAGTAGGAGGTGCAGCAACATGTGAAGAATTAGCATTGCTAGTGGTGGTAATAGTCCAAACTTTAGCTACATTTTTCTCTTTAGCTAGTTTTTCATTTTCTTCTCTATCCCACCTAGCACACAGTTCAGCCATTAATCTTATATTCTCATTTATTCTAACTTGGATGGCATTTGCTGTAGTAAAATTTTTATTTTCAATATCCCTATTAGGCATAACTTTCGATTTCAAAAGATCAACATCAGAGGCAAGACTATCAACTCTAGAGACAAGAATATCAATTTTATTGAGCTTTTCCTCAACAGATTTGTTAAAAGCAGTTTGTGTACTGATAAATTCTTTAAGCATGGCTTCAAGTCCAGGGGGTGTATTCCTATTATTGTTGTAAGAATTCCCATAAGAATTAGCATAACCGTTACCATTATTATAAGGATATGGCCTATAGTTATTACTAGAATTGTTCCGATAAGCATTGTTGTTGAAATTATTATTTTTAATGAAGTTTAGATCAACATGTTCTTCTTGAGCAACCAATGAAGCTAATGGAACATTATTAGGATCAACATTAGTCCTATCATTCGCAAGCATAGACATAATAGCATCAACCTTATCATTCAAGGAAGAGGATTCTTCAACAGAATTTACCTTCTTACCTTGTGGAGCTCTTTCCGTGTGCCATTCAGAGTAATTAACCATCATGTTATCAAGGAGCTTTGTTGCTTCACCAAGAGTGATGGACATAAAGTTACCTCCAGCAGCTGAATCCAATAAATTCCGCGAAGAAAAATTTAGTCCTGCATAGAAGGTTTGGATGATCATCCAAGTAGTCAGTCCATGGGTTGGGCAATTTTTAACCAAAGATTTCATTCTTTCCCAAGCTTGAGCAACATGTTCATTATCCAATTGTTTAAAATTCATTATGCTACTCCTCAAAGATATAATTTTAGCAGGGGGATAATATCTACCAATAAAAGCATCCTTGCATTTAGTCCATGAATCAATACTATTCTTAGGCAGAGATAGCAACCAATCTTTAGCTCTTCCTCTTAATGAGAAAGGAAACAATTTTAATTTTATAATGTCACCATCTACATCTTTATACTTTTGCATTTCACATAGTTCAACAAAATTATTGAGATGGGCAGCAGCATCATCGGAACTAACACTCAGAAAATTGCTCTCGCATAACAAGATTAAGTAAAGCAGGTTTAATTTCAAAGAATTCTGCTGTAGTAGCAGGTGGAGCAATAGGTGTGCATAGGAAATCATTATTATTTGTGCTAGTGAAGTCACACAACTTAGTATTTTCAGGGTTGGCCATTTTAGCAGTAGTAAATAAAACAAACTAGATAAAGTAAATGCAAGTAAACTAATTTTTTTGTGTTTTTGATATAGCAAACAAGACAAGTAAATAAAGTAAAGCTAGCAACTAATTTTTTTGTGTTTTGATATAAGTGCAGCAAACAAAGTAGTAAATAAAATAAAGCAAGACAAAAACAAAGTAAAGAGATTGAGAAGTGGAGACTCCCCTTGCAACGTGTCTTGATCTCCCCGGCAACGGCGCCGTAAAAAGAGCTTGATGGCGTGTATTTCACACGTTCGTTGGGCAACCCCAAGAGGAAGGTATGATGCGCACAGCAGCAAGTTTTCCCTCGGAAAGAAACCAAGGTTTATCGAACCAGGAGGAGCCAAGAAGCACGTTGAAGGTTGATGGCGGCGGGATGTAGTGCGGCGCAACACCAGGGATTCCGGCGCCAACGTGGAACCTGCACAACACAACCAAAGTACTTTGCCCCAACGAAACAGTGAGGTTGATGAGGTCTAAGACCCCGTGTGTGGCCCGATCTTGCGGTTGACCCGAAATCCAAGGAGGGAGAGAGGGAGAGCGCGAGGAACACGATGAACACGAAGAACACGAAGAACTCACGCACGCACACCAACCCGATACAATCGATACTTACCCCCGTGGCTCGATGGACCACGCCAATAGAATCAACCCGGAGAGACGCGCGTAGAATCCGGAGTGA
>NC_061514.1:214373046-214435785 GCF_022539505.1 Lolium rigidum
ACAACAAAGCACTTTTCCGGTGCCGTTGCTACTGCTCGCATTTATTCATACCACCTCGTATTTCACTATCTCTTCGCCGAACTAGTGCACCTATTAGGTGTGTTGGGGACACAAGAGACTTCTTGCTTTGTGGTTGCAGGGTTGCATGAGAGGGATATCTTTGACCTCTTCCTCCCCGAGTTCGATAAACCTTGGGTGATCCACTTAAGGGAAACTTGCTGCCGTTCTACAAACCTCTCGCTCTTGGAGGCCCAACACTGTCTACAAGAATAGAAGCACCCGTAGACATCAAGCACTTTTCTGGCGCCGTTGCCGGGGAGGAAAGGTAAGAGGCATTCATACTCCGGTCCCAGGTAAAGTACTTTTCTGGCGCCGTTGCCGGGGAGGAAAGGTAAAAGGCATTCATACTCTGGTCCCAGGTAAAAGTACTTTTCTGGTGCCATTGTGTGAGTGTTCGAAGCTATTTCCTTTAGATCCTGCAATTGCATCTTTTTGTTTCTTGTTTACACTAGTTTGGCATAATGGACAACAATGAGCTTCTTATTCTATTTCCTGATTTAAGACATGGATGGTTTGATGCGAAAATTAAAAAACCCATGGAACATATTAGTATGAACACTTTGAATACCATTGTTGCTAATGATATAGAAAGTTCTAAGCTTGGGGAAGCTGGTTTTGATGAGCATGATCTTTTTAGTCCCCCAAGCATTGAGGAGAAATTTTACTTTGATGATACTTTGCCTCCTATTTATGATGATTATAATGATAGTGGTCTTTTGGTGCCACCTACTATGGAGAGTGAATTTTATTATGATTATACTATGCCTCCTACCCTTGATGAGAATAATAATGATAGCTACTTTGTTGAATTTGCTCCCACTACAACTAATAAAATTGATTATGCTTATGTGGAGAGTAATAATTTTATGCATGAGACTCATGATAAGAATGCTTTATGTGATAGTTATATTGTTGATTTTGCTCATGATGCTACTGGATATTATTATGAGAGAGGAAAATATGGTTGTAGAAATTTTCATGTTACTAAAACACCTCTCTTTTGCTGAAAATCTTGAAGCCTGCACGTGTTTTATCTTTCTATGCTTGTTGCATTATGCTTCATGAATTTGTTTATTTACAAGATTCCTATGCATAGGAAGCATGTTAGACTTAAATTTGTTTTGAATTTGCTTCTTGATGCTCTCTTTTGCTTCAACTACTATTTCTTGCGAGTGCATCATTAAAACTGCTCGAGCCCATCTTAATGGCTATAAAGAAAGAACTTCTTGGGAGATAACCCATGTGTTTATTTTGCTACAGATACTTTTATTTTGTATTTGTTTCTTGGAAGTTGTTACTACCGTAGCAACCTCTCCTTATCTTATTTTATTGCATTTGTTGTGCCAAGTAAAGTCTTTGATAGTAAGGTTCATACTAGATTTGGATTATCGCGCAGTAAACAGCATTTCTTGCCGTCACGAATCTGGGCCTAATTCTTCTGTAGGCAACTCAGTAAAATTATGCCAATTTACGTGAGTGATACTCAGATATGTACGCAACTTTCATTCAATTTGGGCATTTTCATCTGAGCAAGTCTGGTGCCCCAATAAAATTCGTCTTTACGGACTGTTCTGTTTTGACAGATTCTGCCTTTTATTTCGCATTGCCTCTTTTGCTGTGTTGGTTTTGGGTTGAGGTGACCCTGGCAGCACTGTGATGCTGTCAAGGGTAGCTCCCCCTTTCTATGGCTTGCTGTGCATGGACAAATGCTTTCTGGCTGATCATGTTTGACTGCCAGAAGCCTTTTGATGTTGACAATACTGGTAGAAACTTGTATTTCTACCATTCTGATGGTGTAGCTAGACCGTTAGGTGCTTGGTGACTCGGGAATGGCTAATTAGGATCAAATCCATGATGGATTTCTCTGGTTGTGTCACTGTGTTGACACAACCAGTGTTCCCTTGGTTGTTTTCCTTTTAGCCTTTGCTTTATTTGCTGGCACCAAATGGTTTTGCAACCAAGTGATGATACATCCAGGGTTTCATACCCTTTTTGATTCTATGATGCATGTGTATGCTTATTGATGAGCAAAGCATGTGTTTGCTCAGGTTCTTTTGTGTATACCTCACTCCAGCTCCTAGAAAATGGGTGTTGGTGTAGAGGATTTCTTCAGTGTGGTGATGATGCTTGCCCTGCTCCTCCTTGCAATCTTGTGGTGCTTGATTCAGTGATATGGTGAGTTAGGCAGGTTGAACAGCAGTGGATGTTCTTCCTGTTCTTGTGATGCTTGTGTTCTTACCCCGGAGATTCTGCCGATGGAGCTGCTAGGGTTTTGGCTTGGTGAAAAGGTTTTATACCTAGCTTGCCTTGCTTCCCCGGTCGACAGCTCCACCCGGCTCACTTTGGTGACTCACCGTGTGTGTGGTGTCAGTAGTGCATGCACACATGCCGTGTGAGCCGCTCGTGTGTGTGTGTACCTGATGCTTTGCACTTGGCTGTGAGAGGATCAGCTCGACAGCTTTTGGTCATATCCTCTCCAATTCCATTTTATTTCTAACCTGCCAAGTGGCTATGCCACTTGGCATAACTTGTGTTTGTTGTGTTTGTGTGCAAGGATCAAGATGATGATCAAATGGACATGAAGATCATCAAGCTCAAGACTAAATGAATATTAGCTTGTAGTTTTAGGATAGATCAATATATTGTACTTTTCTTTTCTTTTATTTTTCTATTTTTTCCAATTCTTGTAATGTGTTGTATTATTTCTTTATTTCAATTGTGAATATTGTAAAGACAATGTATCTTGTGTTGTTATCAATAAAGCCCAAGGTTTTCTCTAATGAGCTTTACTTAATATTTGTATTATTCATAATGTGTATTATTTATTATTTACTTAATGAATTTTCCTCACAATTGAAATATAGGGTATTTATTTAATGTTTGAATTTGAAATTCAAATTCAACTTTGGTTTGAATTCAATCATGCAACTTAAGATTGTGATGCAATATCTCTTCTCTCTTCTCAAAACCCTAATTTAGTTGAATAAGGAACAAGTTTGTCGCACTCTCGAAACCCTAACCCTGTAAGATGTCGAGAGAGAAACCTGTCCCCCTTCGATGCAGTTTTGTTTTAAGAGCGCGAAATTTCCCCAGAATTTACGATGCAATGCACATCCCTTTCTAAAATCTACCCCTCAATCGTCTCTAAACCTGGGACATTACATCTCCTTATCTTTATTTTATTGCATTGTTGTGCCAAGTAAAGTCTTTGATAGAAAGTTGATACTAGATTTGGATTTCTACGCGTAAACGGATTTTTAGCTGTCGAATTTGAGCTGTTCTCTCCGTAGGAGAATCTAAAAATTCTGTAAAAATTCAAGAGTAATCCTCAGATATGTACGCAACTTTCATTCAATTTGAGCTTCTTCATCCGAGCATGTTAAGTGCCTCGAAAAATTCGTCTTTACGGACTATTCTATTTTGATAGATTCTGCCTTTTATTTCACATTGCCTCTTTTACTGTGTTTGAGTGGATTTCTTTGCTCCATTAAATTTCAGTAGCCTTGGGTAATGTCCAGAAGTGTTGGGAATGATTGTTTCCTTGCTGAACATGTGAATTTTTGATTATGCACTAACCCTCTAATGAGATTGCTTTGAGTTTGGTGTGAAGGAAGTTTTCAAGGATCAAGAGAGGAGGAGGATATAATATGATCAAGAAGAGTGAAAAGCCTAACCTTGGGGATGCCCCCGTGGTTCATCCTTGCATATTTTGAGAAGACTCAAGTGTCTAAGCTTGGGGATGCCCAAGGCATCCCCTTCTTCATCAACAACTTATCAGGTCACCTCTAGTGAAACTATATTTTAATTCCGTCACATCTTATGTGCTTTACTTGGAGCGTCTGTGTGCTTTTATTTTCGTTTTGTTATCTTAGTTCTCTGAATAAATCGGATCCTATCATGCTTGTGTGGGAGAGAGACACGCTCCGCTTTTTCATTTGAACACTTGTGTTCTTCGTTTTACTTTTAATGTTCATGGCAAAAGCTGAAAGCCGCAGCATTTATTGCTATTTGGTTGGAAACAGAAAATGCTTCATGTGGTAATTGATATATTGTCTTGAATAATTTGATACTTGGCAATTGTTTTGAGCTCTCAAGTAGATCATGTTTAAGCTCTTGCATCATGTGGTTTAAACCTATTAGTGGAGAACTACCGTAGAGCTTGTTGAAATTTGGTTTGCATGATTGGTCTCTCTAAAGTCTAGATATTTTCTGGTAAAAGTGTTTGAGCAACAAGGAAGACAGTGTAGAGTCTTATAATGCTTGCAATATGTTCTTATGTAAGTTTGGCTGTACCGGTTCATACTTGTGTTTGCTTCAAATAACCTTGCTAGCCAAAGCCTTGTACTGAGAGGGAATGCTTCTCGTGCATCCAAAACCTTGAGCCAAAACCTATGCCATTTGTGTTCACCATCACTACCTACTATGTGGTATTTTTCTCGCCATTCCAAAGTAAATTGCTTGCGTGCTACCTTTTAAAAAATTCATTCCTTGTCTTTGCAATACATAGCTCATGGGAAAGTAGCCTAAAAAACTATTGTAGTAAAGAATATGTCGCTTATGTATCTTATTTCTTATAAGTTGCTTGTTGAGTGGTAACCATGTTTCTGGGACGCCATCAACCTGTCACACCTTTGTTGAATATCATGTGAGTTGCTATGCATGTTCGTCTTGTCTGGAAGTAAGGGAGATTTGCCATGAGTTAAATGGTTTGAGTATGCATATTGTTAGAGAAGAACATTGGGCCGCCAACCAAAGCCATGTATCATGGTGGAAGTTTCAGCTTGGACATTAATACTCAAATCTCTTATGAGAGTATTATCTATTGTTGAATGCTTAAAGCATAAAAGAGGAGTCCATTATCTCGTTTTCTATGTTGTCCCGGTATGGATGTCCTCAAGTTGAGATCTATCAAAATTGAGAGATCAAATGCGATCTATCTCCTTGGACCTTTGTACAGGTGGCATAGAGGTACCCCTTTGTGACACTTGGTTGGAACATATGTAAAGCAATGATAATCCATGGAAATCCGAGCTAATTAGGACAAGGAGCGGGCACTATTAGTATTCGATGCATGAGGCTTGCAACTTATAGGAAGTTTTATGCATAACACATATGAATTATTACTACCGTTGACACAATTGTTTCCATGTTTTCAAAAGCTCTAGCACATGAGTAATCCTCGCTTCTCTCGCGAAGGGCCTTTCTTTTACTTTATGTTGAGTCAGTTTACCTACTTCTTTCTATCTAAGAAGCAAACACTTGTGTCAACTGTGTGCATTGATTCTTACATACTTGCTTATTTGCACTCATCATATTTCTTTGTGTTGACAATTATCCATGAGATATACATGTTGAAAGTTGAAAGCAACTCGCTGAAACTTAAATCTTCCTTTGTGTTGCTTCAAAACCTTCTATTAAGATTCTATTGCTTTATGAGTTAACTCTTATGCAAGACTTTTTGATGCTTGTCTTGAAAGTACTATTCATGAAAAGTCTTTGCTATATGATTCATTTGTTTAGTCATTATCTTTTTGTTAGCAAACTATAGACCATTGCTTTGAGTCACTTTATTCATCTCATATGCTTTACAATATTATTGATCAAGATTATGTTGGTAGAATGTCACTTCAGAAATTATCCTTTTATTGTTTACCTACTCGAGGGCGAGTAGGAACTAAGCTTGGGGATGCTTGATACGTCTCAAACGTATCTATAATTTCTTATGTTCCATGCTAGTTTTATGACAATATCTACATGTTTTATCCATACTTTATATCATTTTGATGCATTTTCCGGTACTAACCTATTAACAAGATGCCGAAGCACCAGCTCTCGTTTTCTCGCTATTTTTGGTTTCAGTAAATCCTACACGTAAAATATTCTCGGAATTGGACGAAACAAAAGCCAAACCTCCTATTTTTCCGAGGGACACACGGAGCCAGAAGGGCAAGCCAGGGGGAGGCTGATACGTCTCCGACGTATCGATAATTTCTAATGTTCCATGCCACATTATTGATGATATCTACATGTTTTATGCATACTTTATGTCATATTTATGCATTTTCCGGCACTAACCTATTAACAAGATGCCGAAGAGCCGCTTGTCGTTTTCTGCTGTTTTTGGTTTCGTAAATCCTAGTAAGGAAATATTCTCGGAATTGGACGAAATCAACGCCCGGGGGCCTATTTTGCCACGAAGCTTCCGGAAGACCGAAGAGAAGACGAAGTGGGGCCACGGGACGCCGCCACACTAGGGCGGCGTGGCCCGAGGGGCCCGCGCGGCCCCGGCGTGTGGGGCCCCCGTGACGCCTCCCCGACCCGCCCTTCCGCCTACATATAGTCTTCGTCGCGAAACCCCCGCACCGAGAGCCACGATACGGAAAACCTTCCGGAGACGCCGCCGCCGCCAATCCCATCTCGGGGGATTCGAGAGATCGCTCTCCGGCACCCTGCCGGAGAGGGGAATCATCTCCCGGAGGACTCTTCACCACCATGGTCGCCTCCGGAGTGATGAGTGAGTAGTTCACCCTCGGACTATGGGTCCATAGCAGTAGCTAGATGGTCGTCTTCTCCTTATGTGCTTCATTGTCGGATCTTGTGAGCTGCCTAACATGATCAAGATCATCTATCCGTAATGCTATATGTTGTGTTTGTTGGGATCCGATGGATAGAGAATATTATGTTATGTTGATTATCAATCTATTACCTATGTGTTGTTTATGATCTTGCATGCTCTCCGTTATTAGTAGAGGCTCGGCCAAGTTTTTACTCTTAACTCCAAGAGGGAGTATTTATGCTCGATAGTGGGTTCATGCCTCCATTAAATCCGGGACAATGACGAGAAAGTTCTAAGGTTGTGGATGTGCTGTTGCCACTAGGGATAAAACATTGATGCTATGTCCGAGGATGTAGTTATTGATTACATTACGCACCATACTTAATGCAATTGTCCGTTGTTTGCAACTTAATACCGGAAGGGGTTCGGATGATAACCTCGAAGGTGGACTTTTTAGGCATAGATGCATGCCGGATAGCGGTCTATGTACTTTGTCGTAATGCCCAATTAAATCTCACTATACTCATCATATCATGTATGTGCATGGTCATGCCCTCTCTATTTGTCAATTGCCCAACCGTAATTTGTTCACCCAACATGCTATTTATCTTATGGGAGAGACACCTCTAGTGAACTCGTGGACCCCGGACCATTCTTTTACATCGAATACAATCTACTGCAATACTTGTTCTACTCGTTTTCTGCAAACAATCATCATCCACACTATACATCTAATCCTTTGTTACAGCAAGCCGGTGAGATTGACAACCTCACTGTTTCGTTGGGGCAAAGTACTTTGGTTGTGTTGTGCAGGTTCCACGTTGTCGCCGGAATCCCTGGTGTTGCGCCGCACTACATCCCGCCGCCATCAACCTTCGACGTGCTTCTTGGCTCCTACCGGTTCGATAACCTTGGTTTCTTATCGAGGGAAAACTTGCTGCTGTGCGCATCACACCTTCCTCTTGGGGTTCCCAACGGACGTGTCATCTACGCGCATCAAGATCTGTTTTCCGGCGCCGTTGTCGGGGAGATCAAGACACGCCGCAAGGGGAGTCTCCACAATCCAATCTCTTTACTTTGTTTTTGTCTTGCTTTATTTTATTTACTTTCTTGTTTGCTGCATTATATCAAAACACAAAAAAATTAGTTGCTAGCTTTACTTTATTTACTCGTCTTGCACTCTATATCAAAAACACACAACAATTAGTTACTTGCATTTGCTTTACTTATTTCAACATGTTTCCTTTTAATTTTACCGTAAAAGATATACCCGTGGGACAAGGGTCTATAATTGGAAGAGATAATATAGAAGAATTTTTCACCCATGTTAGTATGCATGAAGATCTTAAAGATATACCCCTTGCAAAAGCTGTCCCTACTTATGAAGATGCCTCTCGTTTGTTTGGTACGCATGATGGAAGCTAGATTTATTAGTCTCAACCCCATGATACAACACATGTTTCTTACACTTTCTGATATGGAGCGGGGAGAGAAGAGAGATTTTGTTCTAAAAGTATTAGTGCGAGAATTTGCGGATATAGCTAAAGAAACTAGAAAAGTTTTTAGTAAGCATGAGAGGCTTGGTACGATGACCGATTTTAAAAGAACACTTGAAAAAATGGATATGGATAGAATTAAGTACACTAATAGTGTTAATGATGGTGGGGAGAATAAAGCACCAATACCATGTAAGCTCCTAGCGATGCATGAAGCTCTAGATGATAATTATGCTTGGCTTGTTCCTGAAAATTTGTTTGATGAGAGTAGCAAGCTCAAGACTAATGAAAAGGGAGCCGCTGAAACCTATGTATCCAAAATACTATGCATGGTTGAGAAAACTCCAAACCCCGCCGTCGATGCATCATCTCTTGATAACACTTGATATACACTTTCTGCGCCTAGCTGAAAGGCGTTAAAGAAAAGCGCTTATGGGAGACAACCCATGTTTTTATTACAGTACTTTTATTTTATATTTGAGTCTGGGAAGTTGTTACTACTGTAGCAACCCCTCCTTATCTTAGTTTTGTGCATTGTTGTGCCAAGTAAAGTCTTTGATAGTAAGGTTCATACTAGATTTGGATTACTGCGCAGAAACAGATTTCTTTGCAGTCACGAATCTGGGCCTAATTCTCTGTAGGTAACTCAGAAAATTATGCCAATTTACGTGAGTGATCCTCAGATATGTACGCAACTTTCATTCAATTTGAGCATTTTCATCTGAGCAAGTCTGGTGCCTCAATAAAATTCGTCTTTACGAACTCGTTCTGTTTTGACAGATTCTGCCTTTTATTTCGCATTGCCTGTTTTGATATGCTTGATGGATTTTTCTATTCCATTCACTTTCAGTAGCTTTGTGCAATGTCCAGAAGTGTTAAGAATGATTATGTCACCTCTGAACATGTAAATTTTAATTGTGCACTAACCCTCTAATGAGTTTGTTTCGAGTTTGGTGTGGAGGAAGTTTCCAAGGATCAAGAGAGGAGGATGATACAATATGATCAAGGAGAGTGAAAGCTCTAAGTTTGGGGATGCCCCGGTGGTTCACCCCTGCATATTTTAAGAAGACTCAAGCGTCTAAGCTTGGGGATGCCCAAGGCATCCCCTTCTTCATTGACAACATTATCAGGTTCCTCCCCTGAAACTATATTTTTATTCCATCACATCTTATGTGCTTTGCTTGGAGCGTCGGTTTGTTTTTGTTTTTGTTTTTGTTTTTGTTTTTGTTTGAATAAAATGGATCCTAGCATTCATTGTGTGGGAGAGAGACACGCTCCGCTGTTGCATACGGACAAATGTGTCCTTAGGCTTTACTCATAGTATTCATGGCGAAGGTTGAATCTTCTTCGTTAAATTGTTATATGGTTGGAATCGGGAAATGCTACATGTAGTAATTCTGAAATGTCTTGAATAATTTGATACTTGGCAATTGTTGTGCTCATGTTTAAGCTCTTGCATCATATACTTTGCACCTATTAATGAAGAAATACATAGAGCTTGCTAAAATTTGGTTTGCATAATTGGTCTCTCTAAAGTCTAGATAATTTCTAGTATTGAGTTTGAACAACAAGGAAGACGGTGTAGAGTCTTATAATGTTTACAATATGTCTTTTATGTGAGTTTTGCTACACCGGTTCATCCTTGTGTTTGTTTCAAATAACCTTGCTAGCCTAAACCTTGTATCGAGAGGGAATACTTCTCATGCATCCAAAATCCTTGAGCCAACCACTATGCCATTTGTGTCCACCATACCTACCTACTACATGGTATTTCTCCGCCATTCCAAAGTAAATTTCTTGAGTGCTACCTTTAAAATTTCCATTCTTTACCTTTGCAATATATAGCTCATGGGACAAATAGCTTAAAAACTATTGTGGTATTGAATATGTACTTATGCACTTTATCTCTTATTAAGTTGTTTGTTGTGCGATAACCATGTTCCCGGGGACGCCATCAACTACTCTTTGTTGAATATCGTGTGAGTTGCTATGCATGTTCGTCTTGTCCGAAGTAAGGGAGATTTACCACTCATTTAATGGTTAGAGCATGCATAATGTTAGAGAAGAACATTGGGCCGCTAACTAAAGCCATGATCCATGGTGGAAGTTTCAGCTTTGGACATATATCCTCAATCTCATATGAGAACATTAATTGTTGCTACATGCTTATGCATTAAAGAGGAGTCCATTATCTGTTGTCTATGTTGTCCCGGTATGGATGTCTAAGTTGAGAATAATCAAAAGCGAGAAATCCAATGCGAGCTTTCTCCTTAGACCTTTGTACAGGCGGCATAGAGGTACCCCTTTGTGACACTTGGTTAAAACATGTGTGTTGCGATGATAATCCCGGTAATCCAAGCTAATTAGGACAAGGTGCGGGCACTATTAGTATACTATGCATGAGGCTTGCAACTTGTAAGATATAATTTACATGATACATATGCTTTATTAATACCGTTGACAAAATTGTTTCTTGTTTTCAAAACCAAAGCTCTAGCACAAATATAGCAATCAATGCTTCCCTCTGCGAAGGGCCTTTCTTTTACTTTTATGTTGAGTCAGTTCACCTATCTCTCTCCACCTCAAGAAGCAAACACTTGTGTGAACTCGTGCATTGATTCCTACATACTTGCATATTGCACTTGTCATATTACCTTACATTGACAATATCCATGAGATATACATGTTATAAGTTGAAAGCAACCGCTGAAACTTAATCTTCCTTTGTGTTGCTTCAATACCTTTACTTTGATTTATTGCTTTATGAGTTAACTCTTATGCAAGACTTATTGATGCTTGTCTTGAAAGTACTATTCATGAAAAGTCTTTGCTTTATGATTCATTTGTTTACTCATGTCATTACCATTGTTTTGATCGCTACATTCATTACATATGCTTACAATAGTATGATCAAGGTTATGATGGCATGTCACTCCGGAAATTATCTTTGTTATCGTTTACTCGCTCGGGACGAGCAGGAACTAAGCTTGGGGATGCTGATACGTCTCCGACGTATCGATAATTTCTTATGTTCCATGCCACATTATTGATGATATCTACATGTTTTATGCATACTTTATGTCATATTTATGCATTTTCCGGCACTAACCTATTAACGAGATGCCGAAGAGCCGCTTGTCTGTTTTCTGCTGTTTTTGGTTTCAGAAATCCTAGTAAGGAAATATTCTCGGAATTGGACGAAATCAACGCCCAGGGGCCTATTTTGCCACGAAGCTTCCAAAAGACCGAAGGGAAGACGAAGTGGGGCCACGGGGCGCCGCCACACTAGGGCGGCGCGGCCCAGGGGGGGCCGCGCGGCCCTGGCGTGTGGGGCCCCCGTGACGCCTCCTGACCTGCCCTTCCGCCTACATATAGTCTTCGTCGCGAAACCCCCAGTACCGAGAGCCACAATATGGAAAACCTTCCAGAGACGCCGCCGCCGCCAATCCCATCTCGGGGGATTCAGGAGATCGCCTCCGGCACCCTGCCGGAGAGGGGAATCATCTCCCGGAGGACTCTTCACCGCCATGGTCGCCTCCGGAGTGATGAGTGAGTAGTTCACCCCCGAACTATGGGTCCATAGCAGTAGCTAGATGGTCGTCTTCTCCTTATGTGCTTCATTGTCTGGATCTTGTGAGCTGCCTAACATGATCAAGATCATCTATCCGTAATGCTATATATTGTGTTTGTTGGGATCCGATGGATAGAGAATATTATGTTATGTTGATTATCAATCTATTACCTATGTGTTGTTTATGATCTTGCATGCTCTCCGTTATTAGTAGAGGCTCCGGCCAAGTTTTTACTCTTAACTCCAAGAGGGAGTATTTATGCTCGATAGTGGGTTCATGCCTCCATTAAATCTGGGACAAGTGACAGAAAGTTCTAAGGTTGTGGATGTGTTGTTGCCACTAGGGATAAAACATTGATGCTATGTCCAAGGATGTAGTTATTGATTACATTACGCACCATACTTAATGCAATTGTCCGTTGTTTGCAACTTAATACCGGAAGGGGTTCGGATGATAACCTGAAGGTGGACTTTTTAGGCATAGATGCATGTTGGATAGCGGTCTATGTACTTTGTCGTAATGCCCAATTAAATCTCACTATACTCATCATATCATGTATGTGCATGGTCATGCCCTCTCTATTTTTCAATTGCCCAACTGTAATTTGTTCACCCAACATGCTATTTATCTTATGGGAGAGACACCTCTAGTGAACTGTGGACCCCGGTCCATTCTTTTACATCGAATACAATCTCATCGCAATACTTGTTCTACTCGTTTTCTGCAAACAATCATCATCCACACTATACATCTAATCCTTTGTTACAGCAAGCCGGTGAGATTGACAACCTCACTCGTTTCGTTGGGGCAAAGTACTTTGGTTGTGTTGTGCAGGTTCCACGTTGGCGCCGGAATCCCTGGTGTTGCGTCGCACTACATCCCGCCGCCATCAACCTTCGACGTGCTTCTTGGCTCCTACTGGTTCGATAACCTTGGTTTCTTACTGAGGGAAAACTTGCTGTTGTGCGCATCACACCTTCCTCTTGGGGTTCCCAACGGACGTGTCATCTACGCGCATCAGAGGCCCACGGCCTCCACACCATAGGCTGGCGCGGCCAAGAGGGTGGCTGATGCGGGGTGGCTTTTGGACACCTCCGCCTCAAGACCGACAAGTGCAGCCCCGCCTATCATCGACGCTACACCATGGCCAAGGAGCCCCCCAAGTGGACCAACAATGCAAAACCCCGCCATTTATGTCAAGGTGAACCCTATCCTCTCTATGGTCGACCTCAACACCAACTTGAATGGTATGCTACCTCATGCCTATCATCATGGTGTCTATAGGTGCCGACGTCGTTAAGGACCAAGAGAGAAGGAACCCCCATGGTGCAAGGAAGAGAGAAGAAGAAGAAGGAAAGAAGAGAAGAAGGAAGAGGAAGAAGAGGCGGGAGGAGGAGGCCCAGCCGGCCCAGGGGCCAGCCAACCGGGCCCCAGACCGGACCAGCCGGTCCCAGGGCCGGTCAGACCGGGCCCTGGGCCGGATCCTCCCCGGAGACAACCGGGCGTCGCACCGACGCCAATCGGATGGACATTTGCGATGTTCCCGGTTGCCGGCCGGTCCCTGGCCCGGTTTGGACCGGATGGTCCGGTCCCAGGTCCGGTTGGACCGGCCCCTGGCCGGATTTCACGGGTGCGACTCGACCGGAATTGCCCGAGTCGGTCCACCGCATACCTGTTCGACCCAAGCCGCCTTGTACCTCTATGTAAGCACCTAGGTCGTCCCCTTTACTCCTTAGACAAGATTTAGGCTTAAACATGACTTTGAGCTTTGTCTCCCTAGGGTTAGATCCCCTTTGTATCAAGGCTACCCTTGTTGGATGTATGGATTTGGTGTGTGAGATTCTAGTGCTACCCACTCTCTCTCCCACTCCTTGATTCATCTCCCTCACCGATCTCTCACCTCGGAATTCTACCGCGCGTCTCTTCCGGGTTGATTCTATTGGCGTGGTCCATCGAGCCACGGGGGTAAGTATCGATTGTATCGGGTTGGTGTGCGTGTGTTTGTTCTTCTTGTTCTTCGTGTTCTTCATCCATTCTCCCTCTTTCCCCTTTGGTTTTCGCGTCAATCGCGAGATCAGGCCACACCCTAGGTCTTAGACCTCATCATATGGTATCAGCAGCTTTTGGTTTCTGCGGATTTGACCCCCCACCCACCCAATTTCATCTCTGAAAAATTTCCCAAAAAATTCCCCAAAAAATAGCCCTAATTTGCCTTTGGACGGATCTGCGATTTCGTTGCGTTTTGAGTGGTTTTGGTCCATGGATTCGGTGTTATTGTGCTTGATCTACTATTTCCCCAACTTTTAGCCCCCAATTCCATCGTTTTCCTTCGATTTGGGTCGATTCGGTTTGGTTTGGCTCAAGAACAGGAGAGAGAAACGACCGGCCGGTTGAGAAAACCGGTCAACCGGGCGGCAGACCGGCCCAGCTGGCCTAGGACCCGGTCAACCGGGCGGCAGACCGGCCCAGCCGGTCCCAGGGCCGGCCAACCGGGTCCCAGACCGGCCGCCACACCGCCACCTCCACCGCCGACCACCACCACTCCTCTCCACCACCGGCAAGCTCCGTCACCCTCCCAAACCACCGGTAAACACCACCGCGGCCCCACAACCACCGCCGCAACCGCAAGAGCATCGACACCACCCACCACCGGCATACCACCGCCACCACCGCCAAGCTACTTTGACCCATCTTATCCGCTAACTTGTGTTTGCTTGTTCCGGTTTGAGTGCCTTGTTTGTGAAACTAACCCGCAGCTCCGAAGCAAGCGACGACATCCTTGGCACCCCGAACTTGCAACCATACTCTTGACACCACCGCCATCATCGCAAGTTGTGTGTTCCGCCTAACATTTTCATCTAGGTATAACTTGCATTCCCCTTGTAACCCCTCTTCTTTTGCGATATATCCTATCGAGCATTGCTTACCAAGTGTTGTGAGACATTGCACGTGGCCCCGATTGTGAGGTGTGTGTGTAGTGTGGAGTCAAGCTTCTAAGAAAAACTCGTGTGTCAAAATAGCAAAAGCGAGCTAACGCTATCATAGTGCGAGAAAAAGCCACAAAAACACAAAAAGAGCAAAAGAGTGCAAGTGCCACCATACATACAAATATAAAAGAGTGTCAAGTGCCACCCAATACAAAAGAGAAAAAGCTTGTAAGCAAAAGAGAGAAAAGAGAAGAGAGGCCGCGTGTGAATCTTGTTGTCTCTCCGTTTGCAACCAAAGCTTTGCCTCTCCTTGTGTTAGTGTGACACCGAGCACCCTTGCTTGTGGGTTCTTACACTTTTCCGCTCATTCCTTGGTCGCACTAACCCCATTCATCTCGTGTGTGAGTTCCACATCTTTTCCGTGTTTATAGTGCTCATCGCTTTGACATTTGAATTTTTGGATTTCACCCACTCTTAACAACAAACTTGATTTCGGATTTCGTCTTTTGGCTTTCCACAATACTCACCTAACACCATATTTGCTAGCTTTTGCGTGTGCTTTTGTGTGAGTGCCCGATACAATTGTTTTGACTCTCGGTTTGTTGGATCACCCCGATCTTATCATACCACGGTAAGGTTGCGAGGTAGTGTTCTTCCACTAACATACACCATATAGATCTTGTCGTGCTAACATGGATAGCGAAGAAGAAGATATGGAGGAGTACACGGAGCACTTCGAGGAGGATACCTCTTCAAGCACCGCGGATGTGGAGGAACATGTGGAGCTCTACTCCGACTATGGCTCCCCAAGCATCACCGACATGACCGACATCGAGGAGCTCTACTTCGACAATGGCTCAACAAGCATGGACGACATGGTGGAGCGCCACCTTGAGGACGACTTCGACGAGCTCTACATCGACAATGGCTCACCAAGCATGGACGACATGGTGGAGCAACGCCACGAGTACGTCATCGACGACATAGTGGAGCAACACCACGACTACGACATCGACACCATGGCGGAGCCTCACCTCGACTCCACCATGAACAACACCAGTGCGCCCACGTACCCCTACTTGGCCAATGAAGCTACATATGAAGATAGAGGACCTCCACGATGGCACCATCATATGTATCATCAAGAGCGTCCCCAACATGATCGTCATCGACACTCGTCTACGAGCTCCACAAGGCGCCACCATGAGAGTGCTTATGCACAAGATCGTCGACCTCAAGCACATCATATGGAGCATCAAGAGCGTCCCCAACATGATCGTCATCGACACTCTTCTCCAAGCTCCACAAGGCGCCGCAAGCAACATGCCAAGCCACATGAGCCATCATCTAGGCATGTCGAGGATCGTCATCGACACACACCATCACATGATCGTCGTCGCCAACCACCACCTCATGGATCCCATCGACACATGTCACCACGTGATCTTCACCGACACAAGTCACCACATGAGCGCCATCGACCAACATCTTCCACGGATCATCGACGACACTCATCAAGACATGGTGATGAAGTACGAAGACGAGAGCCTCGACATGAAGGCGACAAACACCATCATAGGGTGTCTACCACTCCAAGGGTTGAGAGGGCACATCAAGAGGACCTTCCTCATAAGGCGACTCCCACATCTTGTGCCACCACCACAATGGCCCCTACCTCGTCACATCCCTATGGTCTCTGATGCTACAAGTGCAAGCAACAAGGCCACCCTCCACGGGAATGTTCCAATCTCCTATGTGAGGTGTGCAAGGCCAAGGGTCACGTGGCATGGCAATGCACAACAACAAGCGCCAAGAAGCTCTACTTCGAGGAGCTAAATGCACAAGCCTCCAAGATGCCTATAAAGCCGACACTTCAAGATGAAGATCAACAAGGTCAACTCAAGGATGATGTGGATCCGAGCCTAGCCTTCTACTACACCACGATGCCACCGCTTGAGGACGACTTGGGAGGCCATGGAGTTGAGATGGTTGAGCATGGGAATTTCCCTTCAACCAAGGAGGCGCATGGAGATGAGAAAGTCGAGCCTACTCGATATGCTTGATTGATGAGTTGATACCAATCCCATGTGAGCATGAGAGCCACTTAGCTCACTTGAGTGAGAGTGATGGTGAGTTGAGTGCCTCCCACCCCATATGTGAGTTTGAGTGCTTCCATTTGGAGGACATGAGTGATACACCAAGTGAGTTGAGAGAGGTAGTTGATAGGTCCATGGAGGCCATCACATTTGTGTCACATCCCAAAATTTTCTAAATTTTGGAATGTAAAATAAAAATAAAATCTAAGCTTGTTTGTTTGTCTTGATTGAAAAATTGACAAGGAACTAAAACTTTCTAAAAGGTTTTTTTTTTCAAAAACATGCATTGCATTCATGAGCATCATGGCATCGTTGCATTCCCTAGGAAAAACTTGAATGGAATTTTAAATTTTGTTGAAGAAACCTAAAACCCGAAGTAATGCAAATAAATCCATATAGGCCTATGTACCCATTTCGAATTTTATCAAAATGTTTCAAACTAAAAGTGATTCCAAAATATTCTTCATTAAATAAGGAATTCACTGATATTTTATTTAGATTTTTCTAACTTAGTTTGAGTCACTTTCGATCAAATTCGGTTTTTCAAATTATTTTGCAAATCTATACCTAATAATAAAGGGAGAAGCGTTTCCGCGGTTTAGTCCGTTTTGGTCCGTCGTTTCTTGGTTCGTCCGTGCAATTTTTGTTTCCTCCGTTGCATAGTCCGTCTCAGATACGATATCGATCTGTCTTGGGTAATCTACAAAGAGCTAGCCTAAACGCCCACGTCTAGCTTGCAACGTGCGCTGCAGGTACGCTTGGGCCGGAAGGAAGGTACTGTATTGCAAACCGAATCCATCACCAAATCTATCCTGGGCTCCAATAAATCCGCACGACCGACCCAAAGTCAAGCCGCACAGAGGCACGGCCTTCTCTCGATTCTCGTCTCGCCACCATCGTCCGTGACCTCCGATCTTGTCAGGCAGGTCTCCTCTCGCCTAGCCGCTTTCGCCCGTGGCCTTCTCTTGTCGAATCCTAGCAATGACGGGCAATCCATACCGCAGGCGGGCGTCGGGCAACACAGTACAACGTGGATCAAGGAGTTCTGTAGATGTATAGGCGTATAGCCGAGAACGCCGACGTAAGTCGCCAACCATGCCGGCGGTCAAGGGGACGGGAGGAACGCCACCAAGCCGCGTCGAGACAGGGACAAAGGTCAAGCTGCTTGGCCGAAGTCCAGTTCGTGGGCGTTCTCGATCGAGTGTTTCCGTGGGTTCGTCCGTTTCGTCCGCCCACAGTTTTGGTTGTACGTCCGCCTTGGTACGTGAACGGCGCAGCCTCACCCCAGCCAATGCATTGCAATCGCAACCGAGTGGAACTTTAATTGAAGTCAGACGTCCTTGTGCTTTGTGCAGTAGTATATAAGCAGATAGGGTTGAGAGTTGATCGACTCGACAAAACCGTGCGCCCGAATCGTTGATCTTCGTTTTTGCTATCGATGGACGGATTCTTTCTCAAGTCGACATGGTTGTGGGCGAGAAAAGACAGATGATCGCGTTGGTCTTCTTCGACGGAGATCGCTGTGAGATCACGCGAGGCCACCGGCGGCGGTGTTGCCTCCACCACATGATGTGGACGATCGTGTCGAGGACATAACTTGCAAGATCCTCTTCGCATGACACCCTTCCAACTGTGACAACAGATCGACGCTTGAAGCCAGCAGCCCAGGACCTCCCTCCCCTTCTCAATAGGCGCCCAAACCACGGCTGCAGAAATAATTGAAAATATATGTGAGCAGGATGGAAGAAGGAGGCACGCTGATGCGTGTATTTGTCTATCCTTGGAGGTTGTTGGTGGCATCACGGAGCTCAAGATGGGGGCATGTACTTGCCGAGCTTTGGTAGCGATTTAAGCAAGTTCCTTCTTTCCGGCCACGCCGCCGTTGCAGTGCGGAGTCGGTAGTGACGATGAGGGCCAGGGGCGGACCTAGCTAGGGGCGGCTGCGATGAGGTCTTCTTCGGCGAGAAGTTCCAGGGTTGCAGTTGTGGAGAGTAATTTGTAAGACTGTTTCAGCAATCATACAACCAGCTTCAAACTTCAGGAGAGGTTCCAGAGTTGCACTTGTGGAGCGTAATTTGTAAGACTGTTTCAGCAATCATCTAAAGGGATAACGACAGGCACAATGTCTCTTCTGATGTGAATTTGCAATGAATTTTTTTGGCTGAATTAAGCGCTAGAAATAAGCCAAATAGTTGATTCTCCTACATACAACTAACCTGGGAATCCTCTACTAATCAGGATACCTACGCCGTAGTGCCGTACAACAACCTGGGCAATGCGGCAAACAATAGCCAGACAGCTGCAACAAGGAGATATCGTATAGTTGTTGGCATTACCAGGTAGTACAGAACACATGGCTACGACGTACAGATAATTACTTGGTGTAGAAAGTGCAATTTCTGTAGATCAAAAAGTGCAGGTGCACGATTCAGAACAAACCAGCAACCATGAGTGGCGATGCAGTTCCCTACAACCCATGCCACGCTTGAGAGAAATAGTTTCTCCCTGAACTAAAACATATATAGTATATTATACTTAATCTAATTGTTCAGAATAGTTGATTAAAAACAATATGACAATGAAGTATAGAAGAGTATTTTCGCAAAAAATTTATATAGAAGAGCAGATTGAAAATATTAAGACTAAGGCTGGGTTATGCAGGTCGATTAACTTTAAGGCAAAATTTAATAGTGTCGTAGCTTTTTCACAACGCTATTTTTTTTAGCTCCCAATCCATATTTTATAAATCAACGATCGACATTTGTTCTACGACACTAGGTGTATATCCACACGGGTTGTCCACCACCATAACAAGTATGTGGTCCAAATAGGAGAAGGTGCATGTGGATGAACTATAATCCAGATTTTTTTATCCGCACTCTAATGAGTGATCGTAATTCTGTCAACTAAAGTAATAAAGCTCTCAATGATTCACAAAAAAAAGTATGTGGAATTACAATGTAGGATGGAGCGTGCACCAAGTTTAAACTACATATGCCTGGCGACCGATATTACAAAGTCGATGCATCGAGGGGCTTGAGAGCTGACTTCTTAGGACTCATGGCGATCATCATGAATAAAAGAAAATGTGACCACCGTCGCAGATTATGGGACAGGCTAGAGATTTGAAATTTTCTTTTTTTCCGGTGCAACGCACGGGTATTTTTCCTAGTCTATATCTATACCTAATAATAATAAAGGAGCTAAGGTTTCTGCCAAAAAGTCCGTCAACGATTTTTTTAGGGCCGTTTTGCCCTTCCACTAAATCGCATAATACATGAAATTGCCATCATACCGGTTCATACCCGTTCGTTTATTTTCTTTCTTCCTCCTCTAGCCGAAAGCCGGGCGTTCTGTCCGTCGCGCTGCGAATTGATGAATATTTGCGTTAGTGGGCCTCCGTCCGTCCAAAGGCTGCAGTAGATTAGCCACCTGATACGAATATTATGCGCAAGATAGTCCCACCTCGCTCCACCACTACAAGTTCGACCGGTTTATATAGCACAAGTTTCCTCTAATCAACAAGCCTCCTCACAAAAATTCGAAAGAGGTGGACCGAAGGATGGAAAGAAAATACTACCCCAAACTCCCAAAGGGGGATGTTCAGAGCTATTCCGAAATTGCCCCGAAATTGTGTGGATTCAGAGCTATTCCCAAAGAGTGGAGCGACCGATGGTGTAGGGAGGCCAAGCAAAGGCGGTGTGGCGACCGCCGGCCGGGACCCGAGGAGCGGCATGGGGTGCGGCGGCGCACTCTCGGAAGAGGCGAGCGACAGGGGTTGAGACTTGAGAGTCTCTGAGTTACGTGGGCTATCTCACTATGTGCTGGGCGCTGGCCCCTTGGCCAGGCTGGGCTTGTCTGGCTCCCACTTCAATTTTTTTTCTGATTAAAAAAATGAAAGTGGGCCTTTAAAAGGCTAAAAGAAATTGCTTGTAAAATATTTTTAGATACTTCTTTCTATGCTTGTAAATGGCTGTAAGCAGCGCTCTCTACCTGTTTGTTCGTATGATTGTGAGACCTGAATCAACAAATTATGTGCTTAATTTAAAGTACTGATGTGAGATATTTCAGATTGTCAAATTAGCTGGGTGCGCAAGAGTAAGACGATTGTCCGAATTTAATTCTCCACATTTGTGACAACATTGATTTGAAGATCATGGGATCGGTAGGAATCGGATGTGGCTGAAGAGTTCATCTGCGCAATTTACTCGGCTAATTAAAACAAAAGGATGAACTAGGGCTAGGGTTATGCGGGTCTATTGATTTTGGGGCAAAACTATACTGACGTCATTGTGGCGGCCCTCACGGAAGTGTGGCAGAGGTCATCTGGTACAATTATGCCCGGGAAACAAGGTATATTCATTTTTCTTCCGCTGCAACGCGCGGGCATATTTCCTAGTCTATATCTATATCTATATCTATATCTATACCTAATAATAAAGGAGCTAAGGTTTCTGCCAAAAAGTTTCGTCAACGCTTTTTTTTGGACCGTTTTGCCCTTCCACCAAATCGCATAATACATCACAAGTGCCACGGTACCGATTCGATCCTTTTATTCCCTTCGGTCTCAACTCTCCGAACGATCCCCGCGCTGCTAGCTCCCCAACATATGCCCGCCGTGAATCCGCGCACCAAACCCGTCTCTGCGCCTGCTCCCGGACGCGCATGGTGGCAGCGGATGCGTCCGTTCTCTGACACCAGACTGCGTTGAGGTCACCCCCTTCCGGCGTGGTCGCTCTGTGCTGCACTGCATCCTCACGACCGCAGCGGCGTGCCACCGCCGCCAGCGTCCCGCGCACATCGCCATGGCCGCCATGGTACCGGTTCATTTTATAACATTTCCAGGCTACTCGCCGCGAGCTTATGGCCGGATCCCCGCGCGCCAGGTCAACACCGTCAACACGGGAGTCTACAGACGGGCTGGAGGTCGAGGAGACAGCGCCGATGCTAAGAGAGCCGGCGGCAGCGCTGGAACTAGGCGAGCCGGCGACAGTAGCAGCCGTCGTTGGCCGGGGTAGTGGGAGCTGCCGACGGCAGCTTCACGGACGCGCGAGAAACGTGAGACTCAGGGGAAGAGGGAGGCAAAAGGGAGGCGGCGAGCGGAGCAGCAACGCTGGCTGGACGACGGCGGCGTGCGGCTGGGAGCGGCGACAGAGGTTGGTGGCGGCGCAGGGGAAGGAGAAGCGAGCGAAGCCTCGCATCCCTGGAGAGTGCGTGTGCTCCTGTCGTGGGTCGGCTGTTAGCTGGGCTTCTGCTGGACCACCTCGGCTAAGCCTCTTGGCTGGCGCGGCGCGTCCAGTGGGGGCTGGGCCAGTGCTGAGCTAGCTCGACTGGGCCTGTTGGCCGCGTCTTTCATTCTTTCCGTAACCGAACTTTATATTATGGTTCTGCTTACCCCTTAGAAAAACACAAAAGAGGAACATACACGTTTAGTCCCACCTTGCTCATTTGCAACGAGTCTAACCTGTTTATATACGTTAGCAAATGTCTGTTAGCAAGCGACTTGGCAATCGCAGCAGAACCGAAAAGAATCGTGGGCTTGATAATCTCATTCTAATAAAGAATTGTGGGATTGAAAATCTAAGTGGGCTTGATAATCTCATTCCAGAGAATTGTGGGATTGAAAATCTAAAGAGAACGGAAAGGGATCGCGGTCTACCTATGCCCTTTGGGCGCGTGTGAGCTAATTGTCTTTCAAGAGGCGCTCAGGTGCGGGAGCGGGAGCAGAAACGAAGTCGAGGCAGACATAGTTGGGCCACGTCGCCAGCTCGTGCACCACATCATGGCCGGGCGAGGATAGGGGGCGGAGCCAACAACGAAGCAATCATGATGTGCGCGCGCAAGAAGCTCAGCCCGTGCCCCCATTGCTTTGGTCTCTTTGCAATTTGCTTAGCTGATGCGGTTTACTGCTACGATTTACATTTCACTTTGAGCTAATGTTATTTGCAATTTTTTATTCAACCTACAATTTTGGACATGTATGTAACTCTTTGCCTGATACTCCTCCCTGACTCACATAAATAACTAAGAAAAGCATTCTAAATTGTTAACTGAAGGTTAAAAATTATTTAGTCAGAGAAGATGACCCATATATATTTAAAAATTATTGTGTCATATCGTAAATTTCCTAGAGACTAAACTATCCATTTGCACTAGAATAAGGATTACAATTAATTACAGAAGTCACGATTTGTATATATCCACCTCTTATTTGTCCGCACATGATCCCTTTCAATCTCCCAAAGCCGCCAAGCTTGTGGTCCATCACGGTTCAACGCATCCATGGCTAGCGACCTCGCTATCTTCGTCAACCCGCCACTACTACCTAGCGCCCTATTCTTCGAGTACGAAGGTCCACCAGTACTAGCCAGTTCCTTTCCTCGAGTACGAAGGACCACCGGTATAGTGGGGCTCCCGATGCAACGCACGGGCACTTTTGCTAGTAATAATAAAGGAAGTAAGGTTTCTGCCAAATTTTTCGTCCAATTTTTTTTGGACCGTTTTGCCCTCCCACCAAATTGCATAATACATCAAAATGCCACGGTACCGTTTCGCGTTTTATTCCTTCCGACTGGAGCTCCTCATCCTCACCAACCCCATCCGCTCGACCTCTGCTCGCCGGCGCGCTACGTCCACGATCTGTTTCTCGCAGGCGAGATCCGCTCCGATCCGTCCCTTGCCGGCCTTCTCCACCCCGATTCGTCCCTAGGCGGCCCGATACGTCCCAATCCTGCCCCGCGCGCGGTTGGTTTCTTCGACCGGACTAGCGATGCGTGGCTCCTCCAAGCTGCGCGGCTGCGGCTCCGAGCAGAACCGAGACCCACCGGCAACGATGGTGTCTCCCGCTTCGCCGTCCGCGGCGTGCTCCGCGTGTACCTTTGCCCGTGCGTGTGGCTCGCTAGGCAGCCGTTCCCATTTCTCGAGTAGAAGCGGGCCTCAGGAGTCGGGAGGCGCGAGGAGCAAGATACATGCCGGATTGATTTCTTCCGAGAGGGGTGAGGTGGAGGATTTGGCGGCGTGGCGACTGCCGCCGGAAAGAAGGTGCGTGGGTTGAATAGGAGAGAGGAGGACGGCCGGGTGGGGCGGTGCGTACAGATGAGGACCGCGCTCTGAGCTGCACGCGAGCGGAGAACATCGAGAGGCAGAGAGCGGCCAGCTATTCCCCCGATCTGGAAGTGCACGCAGAATCAGATGGCCGTCAATGCATAGCTTTCACTTCGGTCATTTTACATAAAGATCCTTGCATTTTACATGCATTTGCAAAGAAAATAACCGGTGCGTGCTTTAGCCAGCAGCGACAAAATCAGAAAAGCAAAAAACCTGGACGAGCCTTTGCTGCTCAATAGACATTTAAGAAGTCAATACGTGTGTTAGAGTAGGCAAGCCATGACAATTAACATAATCTATTTTTCCCACATCTCCATCGAACCCGGAAGGAATTCCAAGTTGTCGCCGAGAGTTTCATATCAATCGGATTGGCCGAGGTAAGAAAAACATCTAGCTATTCCGTAGAAGAAAACACATGGCGCTAGATCAGGGTAACAGCGAGATAAAAAAAAGTCAACATGTACTCAAGTCGGGTTGGTTGTTTCATCAAGAATCCGATCGGTTGATGGAGGATTACTGGACCAGTGTCACCAAAAAACACCCCCGTGCCAGGTTGCAACTTGACACTGATTCTCAAGAAAATTTGTGATAGATATGGCCACGGCTTTCAATCAAAACATATTATTTCTAAGAAATATGAAGACCATTGATCTCTCATTTTAGGTGAGATTTATGGACAGTGTTAGACAGCTAAAAACTGACAAAAATATATTCTCAAATGGTTAGGATGCTAATTGCATTTTCGTAAACAATATATAGTAAAAGTTAGTCCGCCGCAACGCGCAGGCATATTTCCTATACTAAAAATAGGAAAGTGAAAAGAGATTTGGTAAAAAAAGAAGAAGAAAGGAAACGAGCGGGCTTGGCCAGGCAAAGCAGTAGCCAGCCAAGACTCACGCAGCCCCGGCCCTACGTATTTTGGTGCCCTTGGGCGACGTAAGAAAAAGGGCCCTTTCAAAACGATATGTAGTATAACTAGATATATATATATATATATATATATATATATATATATATATATATATATATATATATATATATATATATATATATATATATATATATATATATATATATATATATATATATATATATATATAGAAACTCTTAGTTTGTTCGCATATTACAAGTAAAAATAATTATAAAATGGCAGCAAAATATAAAATGCATTTTGTACTAGTTTCGTTACCTCAAATAAAGACCAAATTACCATGAGTACTTCGACAATTATGCTTCAATGTTTCTCCAAAAAGCTTCTCCGCGCATTTCTCGATGCAAAATCATTGATAATTGTTTCAAGATCAATGTTTTCCAAGATATCCTTCTCAATACAACATGTAGCCAAGCCATTCAATCTATCTTGTAACATAGTTGACCTCAAACAATTTTTTAGCAACTTCAGCTTAGAGAAACAAATTCTCTTCTTCTTTTTCGCAGCACCAGACAATTGTTTTGGCGGCATTGTAACACCTATAGTGATGAATGAATTTATATCAAATTAAAATCCTAAAAATAGTTCTGGATTAGAAGAAAGAATAAGCCGGGAATCAGTCAAGGACTTACAAAGAGGTCGGACGGGCCGGGCGAGGCGAACGCCGGGAAGAGATCGGCCAGGCGATTGGGTAGAGTCGAAGAGATCGGCAACGGTGAGGCGACTGGCGAGGCGACTGGGCGAGGCGCTGTGCGCTGATCGATACGGCGACCGGGAAGGCGGCGAGTCGCTGATCGGTACGATTCACGTATCGAGCCGAACGCAGCGTAAGTACGATTCACGCTGATCGGAACGATTCACGTATTCACGTCCCTGATTTCCTTCGGCAATGGGCCTGCTGACCAAAAAAAAGTTCAGCCCATATAGTGTAGAAATAAAGCCTCCATCTTGACCCCCCCAGGCCTGGGCCCTTGGCGACCGCCCAAACCTGCCAAGGGTCAGGGCCGGCCCTGGACTCACGCGCGTCCGGCCGCACGAGCCAGCGACGCAGCGACAGAGTATCAGACTGCGTCTATGTTTTTTACTTCTTTCCTAACGTGGGTCCCAGTGCCACATCATCCTCTTCAAGCCCAGGCATGAACCGTCGCAGCACACGCGCGTAACGCAGTCAGTTTCTTGCCTTTTACTCCCGACTTGATTTTCGGTGATTTAAGCCACCATTTGACGCACCGTTTCTTCCTACTTAAGCTCCATTCTCTCCTCTTCATTTCCTCCCAAACGGCACGCCTAGAGAGCCCCCAGGCTGCTCGAATTCGAGCTCGAAGGTCCGCAGCACCGTCGCGGTAAATCGTCGATTGCGGTGAGCACGGTCCATCTTTTGATCTCTAGTTTCTTCCAAACTTCCTATATTTTCATTGCGTATCTCTCAGGCTTTGTTTTACAATTTTTGGTGCACCACACCGACAACGCTGTATTCGACTACAGTCTCCGGCGAGCGATTTCCGGCGAACTACTGCACCTCGACGTACGCTACCTCATCATAGAGTACGCCTTGTCAAGCCGAAGGCCGCTTCACTATCGCCAGGGATCATTGAGGATTTTCGACGCCGTCAACCACCGAAGCCACATCGCCAGCGACGTTGTGTTCCATCGTGAGCAACCTCATTGCTTTTCTTCATTTTATTTCTCTTTCCTTGCTACCACAGGATCTACATCCTAAGGCTGACACTAGATCACTTAGATGAAGGGGTACTGTCCAATCAGAATCAGCCACTTGTCACGTATGTTTACATTTTCGGATATTTTGGACAGAGAAACATAGAAACTTCGCAAAATCATATCTTTAGTTCCGTCTATCCAAATTTAGCAAAATTCGTGTCCCTGGATTCATAAAAACGTGTAGAATACAGTAGACATATAATATTGCACTTTTGCATCATATATTTACACAGGTTTTGCAGAAACTCAAATAGAGTATTTTGGCTATATAAATAGTTCTACAAATTATTTTGGAGTAATTCCTTTTGCTATTAATAGATAATTGAACCCTATGTACAGTAGCATTAGAAAAGAAAAATGTGACCTATACATTTCCCTTGTAGTATTTGTTTAGTGTTGTAGATCTTTTCTAATGATAGGAAATGTTTTTAATTATTAATTCAACATTAAAATTTTACCATGGCATCATGCATATAGTTGAAACAGAGAACATATTAAGTGTGTTGTTCATATTTAAACCACATATTGCATCCATATTTTTTTATTTGTGATTGTATATGTGTTGCTATATGTTTATGGAGTGAAAATATTTGTTTGTAGATTGTGGTTGTACTGATTGCAACGAGTGTTTCTGCGAAGAGTGTACCAACTCGTCCTCTCACCAAGGCAAGTGACACACACCAAAAGTCCCAGTTTTAATTCTTGCACCGTACTGTTTTTATAGTAGACATGTCTAGGGTTTATGCTTTTTGCCTGCTATTAAATCCTAGTAGTTTAGCTACACCACTCCTAGACTCCCTTAGCCGCCATTAAATTTAGTTGTTACCTGCTATGCCATGGAAAAAGGTTTTGATAGAGGTTAAGGAAAAACAACTAAGTTTAATAAATTACCTGGGTGAACGGTGGAGTTATGGAGAGAGTGGTCGTATCGTGGGGCAAGACCCTGGTGCTAGTGCACACTTGCGGAAAGTCACCCAGGCTTAAAGAGATTGTAGACAACCTTGCTCATTAGCTTCACGTACAACCACATGCTACTATGGCTCTGGTTTGACAAAGTATGTTGTATGAACCCGGATCCTAGGGGCCATGTGGTGGTAGAGGGATATTGTAGGTGGAACGGGGCCCTTAGGGAATGGTTCGGGTGATTACACACAGAAGGTCTCGGCCACGGTCTACACCTGTGCTCTAGCAAAATGTGCATCGAGGTAGAAGGATTGACCTGGCCATGTGGGTAAAGGAGTACAACCTCTCGAGAGTGTAAAATCTAAGTACTTAGTCGTGTCCCCGGTTATGGACAACTTGAGCGAACTGACAAGTCACGTGTTCGAAGATCTCCTCATCCCAATTTCTTAAATAAAAACTGGTGGGTGAACAAGGGTAGGAAGGTACATTGGGGCTTTACCAATGCTACTGTTAATTGTTACATTGGGGATTTACCAATGTTACTGTAAATTAGATTGAAAGAAAATGTTTTGATAAATGATAGGGAAAATTGGCTTTATGCAAAATGAACCTGAGCTCTACCAGCCGCATGTGCACGTAGGTATAGGATGCCTTTTGAGTCCACAAAAGTGTCCTTGCCAATACAATTCAAATGTATTGACCATTCGTGGCTGCAACGTATCATGTTGCAGGTTTTTCAGACGATGAGTAAGGAAACGTTAGGGGTTACGAGTCTATCCTCAACATGCTCGCCTGTGGCACATGAAGACGAAGGACTCCATGCTGTCTATGTTTATTCGTTGTGAAACTCTGATGATATGCTAGCCTTGTGCTATGCAATTTGTAATCCTTTATCAAAATTCTGGATCATACGATGTAATAAAGACCTTTGTTTCTTGGTATTACATCTTGTACTATGTGTGCTAGCGATTGATCCAGGGACTAGCACAAATATGCACAGAGATCGGCACCTAAAAAGGTGAGGTCGCTACAATTTGCTAACACATTAACCTCTACCTCTTTGGTGTCTTCTTATGTTGCAATAGGTTCCACGGAGGACGAGTTCCCGATCATGGAGAAGATGTACATGGTGCATGAAGATGATGATATCTCACCATGCTTGCTTCAAGATGAACATGTCGACCACATGGATCCTCCTACTTCCACAACACCTACTTCACATGAGTCGGCCTACAAAGGTAACAACATAGGTGTTGATGATGCCATGATCCCACTAGTGGACATGATGACTTATGAGTGCATGCATGATCATGATGATACAATTGTTACGTCACATGCTTCTTTCGTTTTCCCATGTGATGCTTTGCTTGATAACATTGTTGATCATGTGGAATTGATTGATTGTGATACCATGACCATGCCATGCTATGAGATTTTCACTTTTTCCCCGCTTGCTTGCAATGATAATGCTTGTGTTGTGCCACCCTTGATGAACACTTGCTCTCTCAATAGGGTTGTCGACAACAATGATAAAATGTTGAACATGCTATGCCCAAAATGTTTACACTATTCCATGCTCCTTGCATCCAAGATTGTGAACAATTGCTCTTTCTTATGCTTGGTATGCAAAAATGCTTATTTCATTGTCCATGAGATGGCCCCCATAGCCTTCTCTATTATTGATGACTCCAAGTTACCACATGCCACGAATGCACCTTCATGCCATACGCACTATCGCCATGCATTTCATACTATCTTGCTTGACACTAATGGTGATGTGCACAAGACATGGAACATCATGATGGATGATGTGTTCCTCTACCATGCACACACACTTTTTGTTTTCTCTATTGTGTGTATAGGTACCCGAACGACAACATCCACCGCCACGGAGCATGAGTTGACGAAACGTGCAATTGAGAGCTATCCCACCAAGGACGAACTCCATCACCAAACCCATGGATTCACACCAAAGGGTATGTTCCCCAACGCCTTCGCCCTCGTGTGTTTCCGACATTTCTTGTCGAGCTTCCGGTTTGGTCCAATGCCTCGTCACCTCTTTGGCCTCTTATGCAACATATCTTGACACATCTTGTTGGCACAATGCACTACAAGAAAAGTTGCCATGGCCGACGAAGTTGAAGTCGCGCCGTGGTTGCTGGTGTACCATGGCCGACGATTTTGGTCCCTCCGTGGTGCATGTCAAAACTTTTTTTTTCTCGTTTTTGAGGCCACCTAGCCCGACGAAAGCGGCCAAAACGTCGCGTATGGTGGCCCGGACGTGGTGCATCGCGAACTCTCAGGTTCGCCGGCCGAGTCAACGCAAATCCGCACCGCCGAGGGATGTAGGGCCCGATGGCAGCCTCTCCGGCATTGTTTTTTTCTCTGATCGCGCCATCTCGTTTCAACGTTCTCCGATCGAGCCGTTTACGATGCAGCGATCATGGGTCCCGCATGTCATCCTCTATGAACCAAAATTCTTTCTATTCTTGGATTTTTTTGACCCCCGATTTCTTGGCTACTTCCCTTTTCTTTGATCCCTTGCCGCCTTGGAAACGTTGAGACCGCCGTCGCTAAATGGGACCCGCATGTCATCCTCTATGTGCAATCAACTTTCTTTTCTTGGAGTTTTTTTGGCACCTCAAATTTGGTCACTTGCCTTTTTCTTTCGATCCCCGCCGCCTCTCAAACGGTGATACCGCCGTCGCTAACCGGGACCCGCATATCATCCTCTATGCACTATAAAACTTTCTTTTCTTGAATTATTTTTGGCACCTCATATTTGGTCACTTGCCTTTTCCTTTCGACCCCCGCCGCCTCTCAAACGGTGATACCGCTGCTGCTAAATGGGACCCGCATGTCATCCTCTATGTACTATAAAACTTTCTTTTCTTGGAGTTTTTTTGGCACCTCAAATTTGGTCACTGCATGTAGCCCCGCCCATGGACGACACTACACCAAGGCCAACTAGTCCCCCAAGTGGACCGATGACACGAGCCCGAGTGAAGGCTATACATGACAAGGTGAACTCGCTCCTCTCTATCCTCGATCTTGGTATGACATTGGATGGAATGCTACCTCATGCCGGTGTGTTATGTGTCATTAGGTACAAGTTTCATCAAGGACATGAGGAGGAGGACGCACCATTGTTCAAGGAAGAAGAAGCTAAGGTCCATGGAGAAGAAGAGAGGAAGAGAGATGGAGAAGAGAGGAAGAGAGAGGGAGGCTGGAGCCTCCACCCAAGGGGAGTCCGGAGCCTCCACCCAAGGGGGGGCCGGAGCCTCCAGGCATCCCTGGCCGGAGCCTCCACCAAGGCCGGCCACAACAATCAGCTTCCCAAGCCTCCACGTCGCCATGCGGGAGAAGGCAGGACCGGTACCACGGGTGGAGCCTCCACCCAGGGACTGGCTGGAGCCTCTACCCTTGGTACCGGCCAAGGTACCGCTCGTGTTCCAGGACCCCTGGACATGGGCTCATCTTTTAAGTGTTATAAGCGGTACCTCCACCGGTACCTCCACCCGAGGTACCGCTTAGCCGAAACCAGCCCAGATCTGAACCGTTTGATCTAATCTGGACGTCCCTCGTTTATGCTTGTAATACCAAAACTGCCCCTGCTTGAATTAGGCCTATATGTATCTCCTGTACTCCTCTTTGCTAACGTTAGACAAGATTTGGCTTAGAATAGATTTGAGCTATGTCTCCCTAGAACTCTTGTTCTTTGTATCCAAGGCACTCTAGTGGAATCTTACTCTCTCCATGGATGATTCAAGGGCAACACCTCTCTCATCCAAGTTCTAGGGTAGATCTCCTCCTCCAATCTCTCTCTTCTTGGATTCAACCTAAGGGTCTCTCCAAGGATTGATTTTATTGGCTTGGTCTAACCAACCAAGGGAGTATAATTGGTTTGTATTGGGTTGTGGTGTGTGTGTGTTCTTCGTGTTCATCGCGTTCTTCGTTTCCCATCTTTTCCCCTTTCGATTTCGGGTCGAATTCGCAAGATTGGGCCACAATCTAGGTCTTAGACCCCATCAAGTGGTCTTGGTAGTTCGTCCGCGCGAGCCCTGGATCGACGGCGATTGCCGATTCCCGCCGGCCACCGTGAGCTCCTGGACATGGTTTCAATTTTGACCAGTCCACGCTCAGGTGGCAGTCCACGTGGACTACTGACCCACTGGTCATTCTCTGCGTGTAGGTTAGCCCGGGTATGTTTAGCATTCCCCATTTCGTTTTAATTCAAATCCTATTTAATTGTTGCAACTTCAAATGAATTTAGAAAATTCACATTAATTCAGAAAAATGAAAATAAGATATCAAAATTCTCAGAAAAGAAAAATCTATCCAATAAAAATACAATATGAGTCATTCTCTGCGTGTAGGTTAGCCCGGGTACGTTTAGCATTCCCCATTTCGTTTTAATTCAAATCCTATTTAATTGTTGCAACTTCAAATGAATTTAGAAAATTCACATTAATTCAGAAAAATGAAAATAAGATATCAAAATTCTCAGAAAAGAAAAATCTATCCAATAAAAATACAATATGAAATTTTTATTCATAATAAAAATTTAAGTATTTAATACTTATTATTTAAGCATTTTCTTTAATTCGAAATTAAATAAAAAATTTCAATAATTAGGAAAAAAATTCCAAATTAAATCAAAACTAGTAAATAAATAAAGAAAACATTAAAAATAATTTTCTTTATTTATTATTTTGTTAAATCTTTATTAGAAAGATTAAACCCTGATTAATAATTACCTTAATTATTAACTATTCAAAAATAAAAAAATAGCAAATTCAATATTGTTTTTATTTCAAAATTATTAATAACTTCAACCCTGTAGTGAAGTTATTAATTCAAGAACTTTAGGGTAATTAGAAAGCCCTAGTTCCATAAGGAAGAAAATTAGAAAATCATCATTCCATGTAAAACCCTAATTTAATTGTTAACCAAGACCTAGCTCCATTACTTCATATGAACCCTAAATAGTTTCCAAACCTAAAACCAAGTTCACATGTGATCATGTTACTTCAATAATAGTCATATAACCATAGTAGCAACTAAATATTTGACATGACCACATCAAATGTAAAACCCTATCACTAGCAAATTAGTATTCCATGTATGCATACCATTCAACCAAGATGATCAAATAGGATCCACCAAGTCTGAACCCTAGTTCCTATCATCCCAATTATTATTAACCTTAACTGATATGGGCACGGAGGCCTATGTGGAGCCCCGATTCAGGACTCCACCAGCTTAATTATATTAGTTTATGTAATTGTCATATATGGACAAATTAGGGTTTTTAATAAATTGAGTCAGTTTGGTTTGGGCCTGTCCAAACCAAGGTAGAGAGGCCCACTAGGGCTGGCCGGCCACCCCACCCCTCATATAAGTGGAGGTGCGGCTAGGGTTAGGAGGAGAACAAGTTTAGTCTAAAGTTTAGGTCATACCTAGTTGCGTGTGTTCACGTGTATCATCCCTCCGGGGGTACGGCGCTGCCGTTTATCTATACTATTATCCGCTGCGAAGGTTCTTGTGTTCATCAAGGATTATCTAGCTCTTGGTTTGAGGCGTATTGATAAGGGGTGGCCCGATCTTCTCAGTAAGCGACGGGTGGTGATGAACACACGATGGTAGCAGCGGATGAAATCGATGATGATGAGGAGGATAACTTGTATGACGCCGACGAAGTCTCCCGATTGATTCCTGATGCCAATGCAACAGCTCTCAACCCTGCAAGATATTCGCAACTCCACACACTTGCGCACGTACCCGCCGACCACGAAGCGGTAGATTGCAACCTTCTAATTCCCAATGGAACAGCAGATCACACAAACTTCCAGTAGCATAAAACTCCAGATCGCAACGAATTGGAGAGTTGGGGAACAATAGTTTTGCTTAGCAAACAACTATGAACTAGGGTTTATCTTAAACGTGGTCTAAAGCAGCTAGGGGTCGTCCAAGGCACTTATATAGGCGTCCGGGACGAGTTACGGTCGAAAAGATACAAAAATAACCGACCCAGAATAGATGCGAGTCGAGAACGGACTCGGGCTCCGGGTCCGGTCGCGAGGTCCCGCAAACCCACCTTCAATGTGTGATTCCCAAAGTTGAAATTCCGTCGGTGTCGCAGAACTAGCCAACCGCCATTTGATTTGCGATGCGTCAAACTTGATACCTATTCGCATACCGAGGTAGTCATGATATACATCGTCACTACTATGTGCTTCAACACCAATCATTGGAGTAACATCATCAACAGCATGAACCAACATCACCGGAGAAACCACCGCAGCAAACGGGAGAAACCGCCGGAGAAACAACCGCAGAACAGACGCCGTCCCGGCCCGGGGCCCGGTTGGACCGCGCCTCCGCGACCGGCCAGCTCCGGTCACTCGGTCCGGCTTGACCGGTCGCCAACCGGATGCGTCGTCATCGAACACAGCCGACGCATTCTTGCGAACTTCCCGGTTGGGCGCCCGGTTGACCGGATTCCACGCTCGAGGCTGCCGTGTCACAGTGCTCGGTCGACCAGAGTATCGTTTAGACCGGATTTTTCCTGGTCGCGAAATTTCGTCTTCTTCCCGATTGGTCCAGTCGCGATTTTTCGCGATTTTGACCTCCGAAACAGCCATGGATGACCTCCAAACTGCACCAAACTAGTGCCAAACTTCCTCCAACCAACCTCCTTCGACCGAGAGCCAAACTCCTCCGATCCGAGAGCCAATCTTCTCCGATGCAAACCGATCAAAGAGATCGATCAACAACACCTCGCCGTGAGCAACCCGGTAAAGCCGATACCATCAAGATACGGTGGATCCAAGCCGATCCACCTAAGTTGATGCCCGATCTTTCACAGAGAGAACCTGGGGTAGAGAATCCTCCCAACAACGCGATGAACGCAGCCTGGAGAAGAGGGAACGAATCCAGCAAGTAATGGACCGATGAACGATACGCCTCAAACCAAGAGCTAGATAATCCTTGATGAACACAAGAACCTTCGCAGCGGATAATAGTATAGATAAACGGCAGCGCCGTACCCCCGGAGGGATGATACACGCGAACACACGCAACTAGGTATGACCTAAACTTTAGACTAAACTTGTTCTCCTCCTAACCCTAGCCGCACCTCCACTTATATGAGGGGTGGGGTGGCCGGCCAGCCCTAGTGGGCCTCTCTACCTTGGTTTGGACAGGCCCAAACCAAACTGACTCAATTTATTAAAAACCCTAATTTGTCCATATATGACAATTACATAAACTAATATAATTAAGCTGGTGGAGTCCTGAATCGGGGCTCCACATAGGCCTCCGTGCCCATATCATCCTCCCCCCTTCAAGAAGCGTTGTCCCCAACGCGTGAGGGTCTTCTGGAAAAGGTGACGTGATATGAACATGACACGTCCTCGCCGTCTTCAACTCTTGCTTTCCTTCCACACCACATCCTCCCTCGCGGCCTTCTCGACTTGATACAGCACTTGGCGCCTCCTTTCTTCTCCACATGAACTTGGACTTCGGCGCCAATTCCTTCTTCTTGCGAGGTTTTGATGGACCCTTGTGTCGCTGCACATGACCCTGCACAAGATGTGTAATTCCTGGGCCACATATATGTCTCACACGTCCATCCTTGCCTCGATGCATCCGCGGTGTCGCGGAAAACTGGACTGCGGTACTCCTAGCACGGTAATGCCGCTGCCCACTGTCTCCACTGACGCGCTCGCCTCCCACTGCTCCCACGCGCATCTGCGCCACATGTACTGAAGTATCATCAGCACAAATATCATCGAGTCCGTATACTCGGCATCAACACAAGCCGGAACCGTAGCACATGCTTCGCAACATCCACATCAACAACAAGTGTAGCTTCATCCGGCTTGTCACCAACAAGAACTTGTCTTGTCATCTACGAGCATGGCTGAAACAACACCAACATCAATGGTCGGAACATCATGCACTTCTTGCTGCACTTTAGGCTTGTGCAACTTCTCTTTACGCACCACTAATCCACATCGGACTTGATATGATCATCACCCATAGGCTTCAAAGTCCGCTTTTTGCCACCATGCATAAAAGAATATGTATTTGCTCGCCCAGCATGTGTCACATTGCGATCATACTGCCAAGGACGCCCAAGTAGCAATCCGCACACCTCCAATGGCAACACATCGCAATCGATCTCATCAACATAGTCATCAACTGTAAATGGCACACGCACCTTATGAGTAATCTTCAGCATACCACAGCTATTCAACCACTCAATACGTTTAGGTTCAGGAAGACGCCATGTAGACAACCCCAACGCTGCCACCATCGCCTTGCTAATGCCATTAGTACAACTACCACCATCAACCATCAACTTGCAAGCTTTGCCCTTGATAATGCACTGAGTCTGAAACAAACTCCACCGCTGAACCTTGTCAACTGTCTTGCAAGCATCACCTTGTACCTTCTTGAGTTGCATATTCAGCCCGCTCAATGGTACATCCTCTTCAACGATCACGGTAGTGCTCTTGGTATCGGAGCCGGGTTTCTTCTCCTCAATGACTATCGATACGGGAACAACCTCCTCCACGGTAGTGTTAGAGCACACCACCGTTTTAGTCAAGCTCGCAAACTTAAAGCTATATCGTAGAAACCGCTTGAAATCTGCCCAACTAGACTCGTAGACCAATGATACCTCGAACTATGAGAGCATTACTGTACCAACTAGCCACAACATCATCAACACGCCTGTATGCAATAGAAAATTCCGTCTGGCCACCAAACGAACCATCAAACTCCTTGCATCTCGCAAACCCACCTTCAATGTGTGATTCCCAAAGTTGAAATTCCGTCGGTGTCGCAGAACTAGCCAACCGCCATTTGATTTGCGATGCGTCAAACATGATACCTATTCGCATACCGAGGTAGTCATGATATACATCGTCACTCCTATGTGCTTCAACACCAATCATTGGAGTAAAATCATCAACAACATGAACCAACATCACCGGAGAAACCACCGCAGCAACAGGAAAAACCGCCGGAGAAACAACCGCAGGAACAGACGCCGTCCCGGCCCAGGGCCCGGTTGGACCGGCCTCCAGACCGGCCAGTCCGGTCACTGGCCCGGTTGACCGGTCGCCAACCGGATGCGTCGTACCGGAACACAACCGGACGAATTTTTGCGAACTTCCCGGTTGGGCGCCCGGTTGACCGGATTCCACGCCAGGCTGCCCGGTCACAAGCCCGGTCGACCGGATTTCAGACCGGATTTTTCCTGGTCGCGAAATTTCGTCTTCTTCCCGATTCTGGTCGCGATTTTTCGCGATTTTGACCTCCGAAACAGCCATGGATGACCTCCAAACTGCACCAAACTATGCCAAACTTCCTCCAACCAACCTCCTTCGACCGAGAGCCAAACTCCTCCGATCTTAGAGCCAATCTTCTCCGATGCAAACCGATCAAAGAGATCGATCAACAACACCTCGCCGTGAGCAACCCAGAAAGCTGATACCACAAGATACGGTGGATCCAAGCCGATCCACCTAAGTTGATGCCCGATCTTTCACAGCGAGAACCTGGGGTAGAGAATCCTCCCAACAACGCGATGAACGCAGCCTGGAGAAGAGGGAACGAATCCAGCAAGTAACGGACCGATGAACGATACGCCTCAAACCAAGAGCTAGATAATCCTTGATGAACACAAGAACCTTCGCAGCGGATAATAGTATAGATAAACGGCAGCGCCGTACCCCCGGATGGATGATACACGTGAACACACGCAACTAGGTATGACCTAAACTTTAGACTAAACTTGTTCTCCTCCTAACCCTAGCCGCACCTCCACTTATATGAGGGGTGGGGTGGCCGGCCAGCCCTAGTGGGCCTCTCTACCTTGGTTTGGACAGGCCCAAACCAAACTGACTCAATTTATTAAAAACCCTAATTTGTCCATATATGACAATTACATAAACTAATATAATTAAGTTGGTGGAGTCCTGAATCGGGGCTCCACATAGGCCTCCGTGCCCATATCATCCTCCCCCTTCAAGAAGCGTTGTCCCCAACGCGTGAGGGTCTTCTTGAAAAGGTGACGTGATATGAACATGACACGTCCTCGCCGTCTTCAACTCTTGCTTGCCTTCCACACCACATCCTCCCTCGCGGCCTTCTCGACTTGATACAGCACTTGGCGCCTCCTTTCTTCTCCACATGAACTTGGACTTCGGCGCCAATTCCTTCTTCTTGCGAGGTTTTGATGGACCCTTGTGTCGCTGCACATGACCCTGCACAAGATGTGTAATTCCTGGGCCACATATATGTCTCACACGTCCATCCTTGCCTCGATGCATCCGCGGTGTCGCGGAAAACTGGACTGCAGTACTCCTAGCACGGTAATGCCGCCGCCCACCGTCTCCACCGACGCGCTCGCCTCCCACTCCTCCCACGCGCATCCGCGCCACATGTACCGAAGTATCATCGGCACAAATATCATCGATCCGTATACCGGCATCAACACAAACTGGAACTGTAGCACATGCTCGCAACATCCACATCAACAACAAGTGTAGCTTCATCCGGCTTGTCACCAACAAGAACTGTCTTGTCATCTACAGGCATGGCTGAAACAACACCAACATCAATGGTCGGAACATCATGCACTTCTTGCTGCACTTTAGGCTTGTGCAACTTCTCTTTACGCACCACTAATCCACATCGGACTTGATATGATCATCACCCATAGGCTTCAAAGTCCGCTTTTTGCCACCATGCATAAAAGAATATGTATTTGCTCGCCCAGCATGTGTCACATTGCGATCATACTGCCAAGGACGCCCAAGTAGCAATCCGCACACCTCCAATGGCAACACATCGCAATCGATCTCATCAACATAGTCATCAACTGTAAATGGCACACGCACCTTATGAGTAATCTTCAGCATACCACAGCTATTCAACCACTCAAGACGTTTAGGTTCAGGAAGACGCCATGTAGACAACCCCAACGCTGCCACCATCGCCTTGCTAATGCCATTAGTACAACTACCACCATCAACCATCAACTTGCAAGCTTTGCCCTTGATAATGCACTGAGTCTGAAACAAACTCCACCGCTGAACCTTGTCAACTGTCTTGCAAGCATCACCTTGTACCTTCTTGAGTTGCATATTCAGCCCGCTCAATGGTACATCCTCTTCAACAGTCACAGTAGTGCTCTTGGTATCAGAGCCAGGTTTCTTCTCCTCAATGACTGTCGATACGGGAACAACCTCCTCCACGGTAGTGTTAGAGCACACCACCGTTTTAGTCAAGCTCGCAAACTTAAACTATATCGTAGAAACTGCTTGAAATCTTCCCAACTAGACTGTAGACCAATGATACCCTGAACTATGAGAGCATTACGGTACCAACTAGCCACAACATCATCAACACGCCTGTATGCAATAGAAAATTCCGTCTGGCCACCAAACGAACCATCAAACTCCTTGCATCTCGCAAACCCACCTTCAATGTGTGATTCCCAAAGTTGAAATTCCGTCGGTGTCGCAGAACTAGCCAACCGCCATTTGATTTGCGATGCGTCAAACATGATACCTATTCGCATACCGAGGTAGTCATGATATACATCGTCACTCCTATGTGCTTCAACACCAATCATTGGAGTAACATCATCAACAGCATGAACCAACATCACCGGAGAAACCACCGCAGCAACAGGAGAAACCGCCGGAGAAACAACCGCAGGAACAGACGCCGTCCCGGCCCAGGGCCCGGTTGGACCGGCCTCCAGACCGGCCAGTCCGGTCACTGGCCCGGTTGACCGGTCGCCAACCGGATGCGTCGTACCGGAACACAACCGGACGAATTTTTGCGAACTTCCCGGTTGGGCGCCCGGTTGACCGGATTCCACGCCAGGCTGCCCGGTCACAGGCCCGGTCGACCGGATTTCAGACCGGATTTTTCCTGGTCGCGAAATTTCGTCTTCTTCCCGATTCTGGTCGCGATTTTTCGCGATTTTGACCTCCGAAACAGCCATGGATGACCTCCAAACTGCACCAAACTATGCCAAACTTCCTCCAACCAACCTCCTTCGACCGAGAGCCAAACTCCTCCGATCTTAGAGCCAATCTTCTCCGATGCAAACCGATCAAAGAGATCGATCAACAACACCTCGCCGTGAGCAACCCAGAAAGCTGATACCACAAGATACGGCGGATCCAAGCCGATCCACCTAAGTTGACGCCCGATCTTTCACAGCGAGAACCTGGGGTAGAGAATCCTCCCAACAACGCGATGAACGCAGCCTGGAGAAGAGGGAACGAATCCAGCAAGTAACGGACCGATGAACGATACGCCTCAAACCAAGAGCTAGATAATCCTTGATGAACACAAGAACCTTCGCAGCGGATAATAGTATAGATAAACGGCAGCGCCGTACCCCCGGATGGATGATACACGTGAACACACGCAACTAGGTATGACCTAAACTTTAGACTAAACTTGTTCTCCTCCTAACCCTAGCCGCACCTCCACTTATATGAGGGGTGGGGTGGCCGGCCAGCCCTAGTGGGCCTCTCTACCTTGGTTTGGACAGGCCCAAACCAAACTGACTCAATTTATTAAAAACCCTAATTTGTCCATATATGACAATTACATAAACTAATATAATTAAGCTGGTGGAGTCCTGAATCGGGGCTCCACATAGGCCTCCGTGCCCATATCATCGATGATATGGACATGGAGGCCTATGTGGAGCGCGCCCGGTTAACCGGATTCCACGCCAGGCTGCCCGGTCACAGGCCCGGTCGACCGGATTTCAGACCGGATTTTTCCTGGTCGCGAAATTTCGTCTTCTTCCCGATTCTGGTCTTTATTTTTCGCGATTTTGACCTCCGAAACAGCCATGGATGACCTCCAAACTGCACCAAACTATGCCAAACTTCCTCCAACCAACCTCCTTCGACCGAGAGCCAAACTCCTCCGATCTTAGAGCCAATCTTCTCCGATGCAAACCGATCAAAGAGATCGATCAACAACACCTCGCCGTGAGCAACCCGTAAAGCCGATACCACAAGATACGGTGGATCCAAGACGATCCACCTAAGTTGATGCCCGATCTTTCGCAGCGAGAACCTGGGGTAGAGAATCCTCCCAACAACGCGATGAACGCAGCTTGGAGAAGAGGGAACGAATCCAGCAAGTAACGGACCGATGAACGATACGCCTCAAACCAAGAGCTAGATAATCCTTGATGAACACAAGAACCTTCGCAGCGGATAATAGTATAGATAAACGGCAGCGCCGTACCCCCGGAGGGATGATACACGTGAACACACGCAACTAGGTATGACCTAAACTTTAGACTGAACTTGTTCTCCTCCTAACCCTAGCCGCACCTCCACTTATATGAGGGGTGGGGTGGCCGGCCAGCCCTAGTGGGCCTCTCTACCTTGGTTTGGACAGGCCCAAACCAAACTGACTCAATTTATTAAAAACCCTAATTTGTCCATATATGACAATTACATAAACTAATATAATTAAGCTGGTGGAGTCCTGAATCGGGGCTCCACATAGGCCTCCGTGCCCATATCATCGATGATATGGGCACGGAGGCCTATGTGGAGCGCGCCCGGTTAACCGGATTCCACGCCAGGCTGCCCGGTCACAGGCCCGGTCGACCGGATTTCAGACCGGATTTTTCCTGGTCGCGAAATTTCGTCTTCTTCCCGATTCTGGTCGCGATTTTTCGCGATTTTGACCTCCGAAACAGCCATGGATGACCTCCAAACTGCACCAAACTATGCCAAACTTCCTCCAACAAACCTCCTTCGACCGAGAGCCAAACTCCTCCGATCTTAGAGCCAATCTTCTCCGATGCAAACCGATCAAAGAGATCGATCAACAACACCTCGCCGTGAGCAACCCAGAAAGCTGATACCACAAGATACGGTGGATCCAAGCCGATCCACCTAAGTTGATGCCCGATCTTTCACAGCGAGAACCCGGGGTAGAGAATCCTCCCAACAACGCGATGAACGCAGCACTGGAGAAGAGGGAACGAATCCGAGCAAGTAACGGACCGATGAACGATACGCCTCAAACCAAGAGCTAGATAATCCTTGATGAACACAAGAACCTTCGCAGCGGATAATAGTATAGATAAACGGCAGCGCCGTACCCCCGGAGGGATGATACACGTGAACACACGCAACTAGGTATGACCTAAACTTTAGACTAAACTTGTTCTCCTCCTAACCCTAGCCGCACCTCCACTTATATGAGGGGTGGGATGGCCGGCCAGCCCTAGTGGGCCTCTCTACCTTGGTCTGGACAGGCCCAAACCAAACTGACTCAATTTATTAAAAACCCTATTTTTTCCATATATGACAATTACATAAACTAATATAATTAAGCAGGTGGAGTCCTGAATCGGGGCTCCACATAGGCCTGCGTGCCCATATCATCCTCCCCCCTTCAAGAAGCGTTGTCCCCAACGCGTGAGGGTCTTCTTGAAAAGGTGACGTGATATGAACATGACACGTCCTCGCCGTCTTCAACTCTTGCTTGCCTTCCACACCACATCCTCCCTCGCGGCCTTCTCGACTTGATACAACACTTGGCGCCTCCTTTCTTCTCCACATGAACTTGGACTTCGGCGCCAATTCCTTCTTCTTGCGAGGTTTTGATGGACCCTTGTGTCGCTGCACATGACCCCGCACAAGATGTGTAATTCCTGGGCCACATATATGTCTCACACTTCCATCCTTGCCTCGATGCATCCGCGGTGTCGCGGAAAACTGGACTGCAGTACTCCTAGCACGGTAATGCCGCTGCCCACTGTCTCCACTGACGCGCTCGCCTCCCACTCCTCCCACGCGCATCTGCGCCACATGTACTGAAGTATCATCAGCACAAATATCATCGGTCCGTATACCGGCATCAACACAAACCGGAACCGTAGCACATGCCGCAACATCCACATCAACAACAAGTGTAGCTTCATCCGGCTTGTCACCAACAAGAACTGTCTTGTCATCTACGGAGCATGGCTGAAACAACACCAACATCAATGGTCGAAACATCATGCACTTCTTGCTGCACTTTAGGCTTGTGCAACTTCTCTTTACGCACCACTAATCCACATCGGACTTGATATGATCATCACCCATAGGCTTCAAAGTCCGCTTTTTGCCACCATGCATAAAAGAATATGTATTTGCTCGCCCAACATGTGTCACATTGCGATCATACTGCCAAGGACGCCCAAGTAGCAATCCGCACACCTCCAATGGCAACACATCGCAATCGATCTCATCAACATAGTCATCAACTGTAAATGGCACACGCACCTTATGAGTAATCTTCAGCATACCACGGCTATTCAACCACTCAAGACGTTTAGGTTCAGGAAGACGCCATGTAGACAACCCCAACGCTGCCACCATCGCCTTGCTAATGCCATTAGTACAACTACCACCATCAACCATCAACTTGCAAGCTTTGCCCTTGATAATGCACTGAGTCTGAAACAAACTCCACCGCCGAACCTTGTCAACCTGTCTTGCAAGCATCACCTTGTACCTTCTTGAGTTGCATATTCAGCCCGCTCAATGGTACATCCTCTTCAACGATCACAAGTAGTGCTCTTGGTATCAGAGCCAGGTTTCTTCTCCTCAATGACTATCGATACGGGAACAACCTCCTCCACGGTAGTGTTAGAGCACACCACCGTTTTAGTCAAGCTCGCAAACTTAAAGCTATGTCGTAGAAACCGCTTGAAATCTGCCCAACTAGACCGTAGACCAATGATACCCTGAACTATGAGAGCATTACGGTACCAACTAGCCACAACATCATCAACACGCCTGTATGCAATAGAAAATTCCGTCTGGCCACCAAACGAACCATCAAACTCCTTGCATCTCGCAAACCCACCTTCAATGTGTGATTCCCAAAGTTGAAATTCTGTCGGTGTCGCAGAACTAGCCAACCGCCATTTGATTTGCGATGCGTCAAACATGATACCTATTCGCATACCGAGGTAGTCATGATATACATCGTCACTCCTATGTGCTTCAACACCAATCATTGGAGTAACATCATCAACGAGCATGAACCAACATCACCGGAGAAACCACCGCAAGCAACAGGAGAAACCGCCGGAGAAACAACCGCGAGAACGGACGCCGTCCCGGCCCGGGGCCCGGTTGGACCGGCCTCCAGACCGGCCAGTCCGGTCACTGGCCCGGTTGACCGGTCGCCAACCGGATGCGTCGTACCGGAACACAACCGGACGAATTTTTGCGAACTTCCCGGTTGGGCGCCCGGTTGACCGGATTCCACGCTAGGCTGCCCGGTCACGAGCCCGGCCGACCGGATTTCGGACCGGATTTTTCCTGGTCGCGAAATTTCGTCTTCTTCCCGATTCTCGGTCGCGATTTTTCGCGATTTTGACCTCCGAAACAGCCATGGATGACCTCCAAACTGCACCAAACTATGCCAAACTTCCTCCAACCAACCTCCTTCGACCGAGAGCCAAACTCCTCCGATCTTAGAGCCAATCTTCTCCGATGCAAACCGATCAAAGAGATCGATCAACAACACCTCGCCGTGAGCAACCCAGAAAGCTGATACCACAAGATACGGTGGATCCAAGCCGATCCACCTAAGTTGATGCCCGATCTTTCACAGCGAGAACCTGGGGTAGAGAATCCTCCCAACAACGCGATGAACGCAGCCTGGAGAAGAGGGAACGAATCCAGCAAGTAACGGACCGATGAACGATACGCCTCAAACCAAGAGCTAGATAATCCTTGATGAACACAAGAACCTTCGCAGCGGATAATAGTATACATAAACGGCAGCGCCGTACCCCCGGAGGGATGATACACGTGAACACACGCAACTAGGTATGACCTAAACTTTAGACTAAACTTGTTCTCCTCCTAACCCTAGCCGCACCTCCACTTATATGAGGGGTGGGGTGGCCGGCCAGCCCTAGTGGGCCTCTCTACCTTGGTTTGGACAGGCCCAAACCAAACCGACTCAATTTATTAAAAACTCTAATTTGTCCATATATGACAATTACATAAACTAATATAATTAAGCCTGGTGGAGTCTGAATCGGGGCTCCACATAGCCTCCGTGCCCATATCATCGATGATATGGGCACGGAGGCCTATGTGGAGCGCGCCCGGTTGACCGGATTCCACGCCAGGCTGCCCGGTCACAGGCCCGGTCGACCGGATTTCAGACCGGATTTTTCCTGGTCGCGAAATTTCGTCTTCTTCCCGATTCTGGTCGCGATTTTGACCTCCGAAACAGCCATGGATGACCTCCAAACCGCACCAAACTATGCCAAACTTCCTCCAACCAACCTCCTTCGACCGAGAGCCAAACTCCTCCGATCTTAGAGCCAATCTTCTCCGATGCAAACCGATCAAAGAGATCGATCAACAACACCTCGCCGTGAGCAACCCGAAAGCCGATACCACAAGATACGGTGGATCCAAGCCGATCCACCTAAGTTGATGCCCGATCTTTCACAGCGAGAACCTGGGGTAGAGAATCCTCCCAACAACGCGATGAACGCAGCCTGGAGAAGAGGGAACGAATCCAGCAAGTAACGGACCGATGAACGATACGCCTCAAACCAAGAGCTAGATAATCCTTGATGAACACAAGAACCTTCGCAGCGGATAATAGTATAGATAAACGGCAGCGCCGTACCCCCGGAGGGATGCTACACGTGAACACACGCAACTAGGAATGACCTAAACTTTAGACTAAACTTGTTCTCCTCCTAACCCTAGCCGCACCTCCACTTATATGAGGGGTGGGGTGGCCGGCCAGCCCTAGTGGGCCTCTCTACCTTGGTTTGGACAGGCCCAAACCAAACCGACTCAATTTATTAAAAACTCTAATTTGTCCATATATGACAATTACATAAACTAATATAATTAAGCTGGTGGAGTCCTGAATCGGGGCTCCACATAGGCCTCCGTGCCCATATCATCCTCCCCCTTCAAGAAGCGTTGTCCCCAACGCGTGAGGGTCTTCTGGAAAAGGTGACGTGATATGAACATGACACGTCCTCGCCGTCTTCAAGTCTTGCTTGCCTTCCACACCACATCCTCCCTCGCGGCCTTCTCGACTTGATACAGCACTTGGCGCCTCCTTTCTTCTCCACATGAACTTGGACTTCGGCGCCAATTCCTTCTTCTTGCGAGGTTTTGATGGACCCTTGTGTCGCTGCACATGACCCCGCACAAGATGTGTAATTCCCGGGCCACATAGATGTCTCACACGTCCATCCTTGCCTCGATGCATCCGCGGTGTCGCGGAAAACCGGACTGCAAGTACTCCTAGCACGGCAATGCCGCCGCCCACTGTCTCCACCGACGCGCTCGCCTCCCACTCCTCCCACGCGCATCCGCGCCACATGTACTGAAGTATCATCGGCACAAATATCATCGGTCCGTATACCGGCATCAACACAAACTGGAACTGTAGCACATGCTGCAACATCCACATCAACAACAAGTGTAGCTTCATCCGGCTTGTCACCAACAAGAACTGTCTTGTCATCTACAGGCATGGCTGAAACAACACCAACATCAATGGTCGGAACATCATGCACTTCTTGCTGCACTTTAGGCTTGTGCAACTTCTCTTTACGCACCACTAATCCACATCGGACTTGATATGATCATCACCCATAGGCTTAAAAGTCCGCTTTTTGCCACCATGCATAAAAGAATATGTATTTGCTAGCCCAGCATGTGTCACATTGCGATCATACTGCCAAGGACGCCCAAGTAGCAATCCGCACACCTCCAATGGCAACACATCGCAATCGATCTCATCAACATAGTCATCAACTGTAAATGGCACACGCACCTTATGAGTAATCTTCAGCATACCACAACTATTCAACCACTCAAGACGTTTAGGTTCAGGAAGACGCCATGTAGACAACCCCAACGCTGCCACCATCGCCTTGCTAATTCCATTAGTACAACTACCACCATCAACCATCAACTTGCAAGCTTTGCCTTTGATAATGCACTGAGTCTGAAACAAACTCCACCGCTAAACCTTGTCAACTGTCTTGCAAGCATCACCTTGTACCTTCTTGAGTTGCATATTCAGCCCGCTCAATGGTACATCCTCTTCAACAGTCACAGTAGTGCTCTTGGTATCAGAGCCAGGTTTCTTCTCCTCAATGACTATCGATACGGGAACAACCTCCTCCACGGTAGTGTTAGAGCACACCACCGTTTTAGTCAAGCTCGCAAACTTAAAGCTATGTCGTAGAAACTGCTTGAAATCTGCCCAACTAGACTGTAGACCAATGATACCCTGAACTATGAGAGCATTACGGTACCAACTAGCCACAACATCATCAACACGCCTGTATGCAATAGAAAATTCCGTCTGGCCACCAAACGAACCATCAAACTCCTTGCATCTCGCAAACCCACCTTCAATGTGTGATTCCCAAAGTTGAAATTCCGTCGGTGTCGCAGAACTAGCCAACCGCCATTTGATTTGCGATGCGTCAAACATGATACCTATTCGCATACCGAGGTAGTCATGATATACATCGTCACTCCTATGTGCTTCAACACCAATCATTGGAGTAACATCATCAACAGCATGAAGCAACATCACCGGAGAAACCACCGCAGACAACAGGGAGAAACCGCCGGAGAAACAACCGCAGGAACAAACGCCGTCCCGGCCCGGGCCCGGTTGGACCGGCCTCCGGACCGGCCGGTCCGGTCGGTGGTCCGATTGACCGGTCGCCAACCGGATGCGTCGTACCGGAACACAACCGGACGAATTTTGCGAACTTCCCGGTTGGGCGCCCGGTTGACCGGATTCCACGCCGAGCTGCCCGGTCACAGGCCGGTCGACCGGATTTCGGACCGGATTTTTCCTGGTCGCGAAATTTCGTCTTCTTCCCGATTCTGGTCGCGATTTTTCGCGATTTTGACCTCCGAAACAGCCATGGATGACCTCCAAACTGCACCAAACTATGCCAAACTTCCTCCAACCAACCTCCTTCGACCGAGAGCCAAACTCCTCCGATCTTAGAGCCAATCTTCTCCGATGCAAACCGATCAAAGAGATCGATCAACAACACCTCGCCGTGAGCAACCCAGAAAGCTGATACCACAAGATACGGTGGATCCAAGCCGATCCACCTAAGTTGATGCCCGATCTTTCACGGCGAGAACACTGGGGTAGAGAATCCTCCCAACAACGCGATGAACGCAGCACCGGAGAAGAGGGAACGAATCCAGCAAGTAACGGACCGATGAACGATACGCCTCAAACCAAGAGCTAGATAATCCTTGATGAACACAAGAACCTTCGCAGCGGATAATAGTATAGATAAACGGCAGCGCCGTACCCCCGGAGGGATGATACACGTGAACACACGCAACTAGGTATGACCTAAACTTTAGACTAAACTTGTTCTCCTCCTAACCCTAGCCGCACCTCCACTACGCGATGAACGCAGCCTGGAGAAGAGGGAACGAATCCAGCAAGTAACGGACCGATGAACGATACGCCTCAAACCAAGAGCTAGATAATCCTTGATGAACACAAGAACCTTCGCAGCGGATAATAGTATAGATAAACGGCAGCGCCGTACCCCCGGAGGGATGATACACGTGAACACACGCAACTAGGTATGACCTAAACTTTAGACTAAACTTGTTCTCCTCCTAACCCTAGCCGCACCTCCACTTATATGAGGGGTGGGGTGGCCGGCCAGCCCTAGTGGGCCTCTCTACCTTGGTTTGGACAGGCCCAAACCAAACTGACTCAATTTATTAAAAACCCTAATTTGTCCATGTATGACAATTACATAAACTAATATAATTAAGCTGGTATTTAGTATCACACCATTGTGATGAACCCTAGTAGCAACCATACCAATTATTTAGCATTACATAACTATATTCCACTAAACCCTACTAGTGTTGTATGCTTGTGAACCATCCTATTTAGGAACTAATTATTACTTACCTAAGGGATCCAATAGCAAATCCTTGTACCTATAAACCCTAATTGCAATACTTCTTTTTATTTAAAGAAGTATGTTCTTCAAAAGTTATTCTTTTGAAGTAAATAGAGAATCAGCATCAACCCTACTTATAAGGACCTACAAACCCTAGCTAGCTATCCCCAACAAGATGAACCAACATTGATAGCAATCATGTATAAATAATTGTTTAGGAAGCCTAGGCCTAACTCAGCCTTACAAGCCCTAGGTGTTGATGAATCCAACATTGTTGGGATCCATCTAATCCTTACCCTGGAAACTAGTTTAAAACCATAGTAAACCCTAGAACCCACAACCCAAATAGTTATACTTGTTCTTTATTAAAGAACATGTTCTTCAAAAGTTATTCTTTTGAATTATATAATAAGTAATCATCAACCATGCACTATAGGACTTAAAATTGACAACTGCTCTTTACTTATTATACAACTACTATTCCTTGATGTGTATGATTGTTACTATGCATTTTACCACCTGCTTATGATTCTAAAACAACACAACCCTGAATAAGAACTTTGTTTGTGAATCACTCTAAAAGTGCAACACACCCAATAATAATCATTACAACTCACTAATCCTAAATCATCGAGGTTAGGTCACGCTTAGAACGATTGCATCTCATACTTATGCATTATTGCATCCTTGGCAATCTTTTAAACATCGTCCTTACCGGACGATGATGCTATTTCAGAATTTGGAGTTATTGCGTATCGAAGACCTTGTCTGCATAATCTTGCAATCAAGAAAGGCAAGTTCATCGCTTGCTCATGTCATTTGATTATTTTTATCAAATTACTTGCAAAGTACTATGCTTATCACTCTTGCATGAAAATCAAAAGAACTATTTTCATAACTATGAATATGACTATGTGGTGGGCAATGGAACCATGGTATGTGTTGATATGGTGGAGGTTCCATTGCAAGGGTTTATATCCATCTAGGATTAAACAACAAATGTCGTCCAGTGATTCTTGTGCCGTAATACCCGTGTTAACCATAAGATCTGGAGTGGGACGGAATAGTCAATTGTATTTCCACCTCTTGTACATCAACGGACGCACATTACCGTAGACACTTGTAATCCAAGGGGGCAAGCGGTAGGCTGGGGAAGCCTTAAGTCCCCACGGCATTGTCCGTAGACACTTGTCGCCCAAGGAGCAAGCGGTAGGCTGGGGAAGCCTTAAGTTGCCCACGGTATTGCGGTCTATGATGGGTTGCATCAACCGGCGAAGGAGTTTATGGTAGAGCCCAAAACTGTTGTCGCAGTCGGGGTCCATCCTTAATTGGTGTAAGAGGACCGGTGAGGACCCAGGGTCGGGGATTGCAACAAAGGGTGGGTGTGCGAGGTAGCGGAGGAATATAATTGACTACGACCTTATACCGGGCCTCACACCAAAGGAAGTGTGGACGGGAATGTACACCCGGTTGGCACCAAGGTTAAGATCTCTTATGGGTAAAGCAACACACCTCTGCAGAGTGTAATGAATCGTGACCAATCACTCCCTGTTCCGGGTTTTGGAACTGCGAACGCTGCCGGAAAGGAACTCCATGAAGTTCTAGTAAACCGGTGAAGGCTGACGGACATAGTTCTTCTGAATAAAAGCAACCTTTTGAAGAAATGATTATGAAAACCTGCATTGGTATTAGACTTTCTGGTCTAATGCCGTAGCTAGTGCATCAAACACCTCTTTCCTATAATAAACTTGTTGAGTACGCTCGTACTCACCCCACTCTTAAATCCCCTGCTTAGATATGGAGGCATCGAAGGAGGATCTACAGTGCAACTCGAAGGCCGAGGAGTCAACAACTACTTCACGGGACATGATCTGTCAGAAGAGTCAGATACCACATACAACAAGGAGGAAACCTAGATTAGCAATAGAAAGGAACTAGCTTCCTAAACCTAGCTCCTATTTAGCTAGAATCTATTCATAGCCTCTATAGTTAGTTAAATACTCTACAAATAGAGTTCGTGTTAGGATTAGACTACGAGTCATTCTTCTGGAGTTTATTTGCAGTTTTACCTCATTGTAAAGTAGGAGGCTGTGATGATCTTATGTAACAGAGTCTGTGTGTTATTCTATAGACATGCCTTGGACCCGCATATGTTTCTGTTGTACCACTCTGAGCGATATAATACTAGTGGAACGGTGTTTCATTGGTGTTATATCAGACTTGCATACTACACCATGCAGTGGTATGCCGGGTCACCACAAAACATGTGGAGCTCTACACCGACGATGGCTCCACAAGCATCATCGACATGACCGACATCGAGGAGCTCTACATCGACAATGGCTCACCAAGCATGGACGACATGGTGGAGCAACGCCACGAGTACGACATCGCCGACATGGTGGAGCAACGACACGACTACGACATCGACACCATGGCGGAGCATCGCCTCGACTCCACCAAGAACAACGCCGGTGCATCCCCGTACCCCTACTTGGCCAATGGAGCTACCTATGAAGATAGAGGACCTCCAAGATGGCGCAACCATGAGAGTGCTTATGCACATGATCATCTACATCGAGTTCATCATGTGGATCATCAAGAGCGTCCCCAACATGATCGTCATTGACACTCCTCTACGAGCTCAACAAGGCGCCAACAACAACATGCCAAGGCACGTGAGCCATCTCCTAGGCATGTCGAGGACCGTCATCGACACACATCATCTCATGATAGGCGTCGACCACTACCACCTCATGATCTCCATCGACACACGTCCCCACATGATCTTCGCCGCCACAAGCCACCTCATGATCGCCATCGACCTATATCCTCCAAGGGACTTCGACGACACCCATCAAGACATGGTGATGATGCGCGATGACGAGAGCCTCAACATGACGGCGACAAACACTATCATTCGGTGTCTACCACTCCAAGGATGGCAAGTGCACATCGCGCATACCTTCCTCATAAGGCGACTTCCACCTCTTGTGCCACCACCACAATGGCCCCTACCTCGTCACATGCCTATGGACTCTGATGCTACATGATACGGGGCGACCTTCTGATAGGGCAAAGGTGGCCGATCTTTCGATGAGACGAGGATAATTCGATTTGTTGGTGGAGTTCGTGCTTGACGATCCGACTACACGTGCAAAGCTCGTGCGCCAATGAAATCGCTAGGACAATCTCCGGGAGTTACTGATCTTGCGGGAGCACGATCAGCCTGACCAGCGAGGGTCTTAATTCCTACCTGAAATCGAGAACAAGTAAGAACTAATAATGCAATCAGAATATTGCGGATATAGATGAAAGTTTTATTGAAAAGGTGGGATTCCGAATAGTCGGTCTTGTTCTGGGCGTTGGCCTCAAAAGAAGTACACGAGAGTTGCAGCAATGGCTAACTTTTAGTCTAATCAAAATCCGAGTCTAAACGTGACGGCTATGGGGGTATTTAAAGGAGGAAAAGGTGGGGTTTCGGCCAACCATACGTATGGTGGTCGAACCAAACCCTAGAAGGCCTTTCCCCTTCAATACGGACTCTAAAAAGTGGCTGACTTAAATCCCACGAAAATGACATGGGCCTGGCCCAAAACTAAAGGTGACGCAGCACCATAACATGCTATGGACGAAATTATGAAGTGGGAAACTCTATATTTCGTCCATGTCTTCATCTCTTCTTATGGTGGCTTCAAAGTTCTGAAATCTCCACTTGCGGCGTCATCTTCAATCCTCAAACGCTTGCTGCCATCTCCTCCATGCGTGATCATGCTCCAATGCTTGTCCTCCTCATCCATGCTTGGTCCATCATTCCTAAGAGTAACAAACATATCTGATTTAGGCAGCATCATATTCTCATGTATGTGAGGAATAGTTCCAAGAAACGAAAGTACTCGATAGTTAAGTTGTTTGGCACGAGCTCGAGTGATTGGTCCTTGTATTTGTGTGGCTGTAGGTACAGCGGTTGTATCAAGAGATGGGATGTCCTCATCATGCCCCCTTCTTGAATTGAAGTCGTCCTCGACGAAAACTCCTCTTCTTCACCAAAGTAAGGCTTCAAATCTGCAATGTTAAATGTAGGACTAACCGGACCCAATTCGCAGGAAGCTCAAGTTTATATGCATTATCATTTATTTTCTCTAACACCTTAAAAGGACCAAGCAGCGCGTGGCATTAGTTTCGACTTGCGCAATTCAGGAAAACGATCTTTGCGCAAATGCAACCAAACAAGATCACCAACATCAAACACAACATGTTTTCTTCCTCTATCCCCAGCAATTTTATACTTAGTATTCATGCGTGCTATGTTGTCTTTAGTAGTCTCATGCAATTTTAGTATCAATTCAGCACGGTTTGTAGCATCCAAATTATTTTGCACAGTAAGATGGTAAAGGCAACAAATCAATAGGTGCACGTGGTACAAAACCATAAACAATCTCAAATGGGCACATCTTAGTGGTAGAATGCAACGAACGATTGTAAGCAAATTCAACATGAGGTAAACATTCTTCCCACAATTTTAAGTTCTTCTTCAAAACAGCCCGCAGACATAGTAGATAAAGTTCTATTTACTACTTCAGTTTGTCCATCAGTTTGGGGATGACATGTAGTACTAAACAGCAATTTAGTCCCCAACTTAGCCCATAAACATCTCCAAAAGTGGCTAAGAAACTTAGTATCACGATCGAAACAATAGTATTTGGCACACCATGTAAACGCACAATTTCGCGAAAGAACAAATCAGCAACCAGTGTAGCATCCTCAGCTTTGTGACATGGAATAAAGTGTGCCATCTTAGAGAACCTATCCACAACAACAAAGATACTATCCCTCCCCTTCGTGTACGAGGCAAACCCAAAACGAAATCCATAGAAATATCCTCCCAAGGTACACTAGGAACAGGAAGAGGCATATATAAACCATGTGGATTAAGTCGAGACTTAGCTTTTTGACATGTAGTGCAGCGTGCCACAAATCTCTCAACATCTCGACGCATACGTGGCCAAAAGAAGTGTGCAGCAAGTACATCTTCCGTCTTCTTCACACCAAAATGACCCATCAATCCTCCTCCATGCGCCTCCTGTAACAACAAAAGACGAACGGAACCATCTGGGATGCATAGCTTGTTAGCACGGAACACAAATCCATCATTAAGGACGAATTTGTTCCATGTTCTACCATCTTTACAATTCAGCAACACATTTTTTTTTTTTTTTTTTTTTTCTCTCCTTCCAATTCTTTACTGGCGGCCGAAACTTATCTCACGGAAATTTTCTACAGCGCAGGATGATATTAGAAGGTAACAGCTAAGTAGGAAAAACAAAAAACCTGAATCTACACGGACTCTGTCGCGGCAGAGAAACAACACGAATCCGTGTCGCGGTAGGAAATAGGGTATATGGCAGATGTATATGTCTGTGGCGGAAACGATCTGGTGAGTATATATGGAAGTGGCGGAAGTATATGGTGGGTGTATCTGGCGGTGGCGGAAGTATATGGTGGGTGTATCTGGCGGTGGCGGAAGTATATGGTGGGTGTATATGGCGGTGATCTGCGTATGGTGCGAGTGGGCGGCGGCGGCGTGACTAATATGACCAGAACTCGAAACTCTAAGGAACTAGACGCTAAGACCAGCAACTCGACACGAAGATGCAGACACAAATTCAACTATGCAAAACTGAAAAGACAATGCAAGGCGTGGCAGGGGTTTATGGGACGATATGATCTAAAAACCCTAACAGTATTTTTGGCTTTTTCGTGGTTTATGGGTATGATGGCAGATGCAATCTACACTAGGAAAACAGTAAAATCTCACCGAGCAACCTGAAATCTGATACCACTTGATAGGGCAAAGGTGGCCGATCTTTCGATGAGACGAGGATAATTCGATTTGTTGGTGGAGTTCGTGCTTGACGATCCGACTACACGTGCAAAGCTCGTGCGCCAATGCAATCGCTAGGACAATCTCCGGGAGTTACCGATCTTGCGGGAGCACGATCAGCTCGACCAGCGAGGGTCTTAATTCCTACCGAAATCGAGAACAAGTAAGAACTAATAATGCAATCAGAATATTGCGGATATAGATGAAAGTTTTATTGAAAAGGTGGGATTCCGAATAGTCGGTCTTGTTCTGGGCGTTGGCCTCAAAAGAAGTACACGAGAGTTGCAGCAATGGCTAACTTTTAGTCTAATCAAAATCCGAGTCTAAACGTGACGGCTATGGGGGTATTTAAAGGAGGAAAAGGTGGGGTTTCGGCCAACCATACGTATGGTGGTCGAACCAAACCCTAGAAGGCCTTTCCCCTTTCAATACGGACTCTAAAAAGTGGCTGACTTAAATCCTGCGAAAATGACATGGGCCTGGCCCAAAACTAAAGGTGACGCAGCACCATAACATGCTATGGACGAAATTATGAAGTGGGAAACTCTATATTTCGTCCATGTCTTCATCTCTTCTTATGGTGGCTTCAAAGTTCTGAAATCTCCACTTGCGGCGTCATCTTCAATCCTCAAACGCTTGCTGCCATCTCCTCCATGCGTGATCATGCTCCAATGCTTGTCCTCCTCATCCATGCTTGGTCCATCATTCCTAAGAGTAACAAACATATCTGATTTAGGCAGCATCATATTCTCATGTATGTGAGGAATAGTTCCAAGAAACGAAAGTACCTGATAGTTAAGTTGTTTGGCACGAGCTCGAGTGATTGGTCCTTGTATTTGTGTGGCTGTAGGTACAGCGGTTGTATCAAGAGATGGGATGTCCTCATCAATGGTGGAAAATTGGAAGCTCTCATAGCATGGCATGGTCATGGTATCACAAGCATTCACTTCCACATGATCAACAATGTTATCAAGCCAAGTATCGCATGGAAAAATGAAAGTAGCATGTGACGTAGCAAATGTATCATCAAGATCATGCATGCACTCATAAGTCATCATGTCCACTAGTGGGATCATGGCATCATCAACACCTATGTTGTTACCTTTGTAGGCCGACTCATTTGAGGTAGGTGTTGTGGAAGTAGGAGGATCCATGTGGTCGACATGTCCGTCTTGGAGCAAGCATGGTGAGATATCATCATCTTCATGCACCATGTACATCGTCTCCATAATCGGGAACTCATCCTCCGTGGAACCTAGTGCAAAATAAGAAGACACAAACGAGGGAGAGGTTAATGTGTTAGCAAAAGCGATGTCCTCCATGGACCTATGATGAGGACATCCCATCTCTTGATACAACCGCTGTACCTACAGCGACACAAATACAAGGACCAATCACTCGAGCTCGTGCCAAACAACTGAACTATCAGGTACTTTCGTTTCTTGGAACTATTCCTCACATACACGAGAATATGATGCTGCCTAAATCAGATATGTTTGTTACTCTTAGGAATGATGGACCAAGCATGGATGAGGAGGACAAGCATTGGAGCATGATCACACATGGAGGAGATGGCAGCAAGCACTTGAGGATTGAAGATGATGCCACAAGTGGAGATTTCAGGACTTTGAAGCCACCATAAGAAGAGATGAAGACATGGACGAAATATAGAGTTCTCCACTTCATAATTTCGTCCATAGCATAATATGGTGCTGCGTCACCTTTAGTTTTGGGCCAGGCCCATGTCATTTTCGCAGGAATTAAGTCAGCCACTTTTTAGAGTCCGTATTGAAGGGGGAAAGGCCTTCTAGGGTTTGGTTCGGCCACCACATGTATGGCTGGCCGAAACCCCACCTTTTCCTCCTTTAAATACCCCCATAGCCGTCACGTTTAGACTCGGATTTTGATTAGATTAAAAGTTAGCCATCGCTGCAACTCTCGTGTACTTCTTTTGAGGCCAACGCCCGTAACAAGACCGACTATTCGGAATCCCACCTTTTCAATAAAGCTTTCATCTATATTCGCAATATTCTGATTGCATCATTAGTTCTTACTTGTTCTCGATTTCGGTAGGAATTAAGACCCTCGTCGGTCAGCTGATCGTGCATCCGCAAGATCAGTAACTCCCGGAGATTGTCCTAGCGATTGCATTGGCGCACGAGCTTTGCACGTGTAGTCGGATCGTCAAGCACGAACTCCACCAACAAATCGACGCTATCATACTCTCATCGAAAGATCGGCCACCTTTGCCCTATCAAGTGGTATCAGATTTCAGGTTGCTCGGTGAGATTTACTGTTTTCCTAGTGTAGATTGCATCTGCCATCATACCCATAAACCACGAAAAAGCCAAAAATACTGTTAGGGTTTTTAGATCATATCGTCCCATAAACCCCCGCCACGCCTTGCATTGTCTTTTCAGTTTTGCATAGTTGAATTTGTGTCTGCATCTTCGTGTCGAGTTGCTGGTCTTAGCGTCTAGTTCCTTAGAGTTTCGAGTTCTGGTCATATTAGTCACGCCGCCGCCGCCCACTCGCACCATACGCAGATCACCGCCATATACACCCACCATATACTTCCGCCACCGCCATATACACCCACCATATACTTCCGCCACTGCCATATACACCCTGCCATATACTTCCGCCATTGCCATATACACCCTGCCACATACATCCGTATCCACCATATACCCCGTTTCCTACCGCGACAAGGATTCGTGTTGTTTCTCTGCCGCGACAGAGCCCGTGTAGAATTAGGTTTTATTGTTTTTCCTACTTAGCTGTTACCTTCTAATATCATCTTGCGCTGCAGAAAAATTTCCGTGAGATAAGTTTCGGCCGCCAGTAAAGAATTGGAAGGAGAGCAAAAAAAAAAAAAAAAAGTCTGGAAACGCTTCCGAAAAAATTTTCTGGCTACATTGGTTTTTCACTTTGGCGATCACTTTTCGCCACTGGCCGTTATAGCGACATTTTTTTGCCGCCTGCGCGCTTTCCGGAGCACCTCCGAAATTTCGACAAAAAATTTTCTGAGGCTATACTGTTTTTAGACCTTGGGGATCAGTTTGAGACACTTGCCATCATAGTGATTTTTCACACCTCGCGTCGCCACCTCATCGCTGCTAGTTGCTTGTGTGCCGCGCCGTGACCTCGCTCGTGTTCTAGGCTCGCGTCTCTAGTACGGTCTAGCCTAGGACCAAGCACAAGTACCGTTGTTGAGCATACTTTCAATATTGCATTGCTGTTTTGACAATTGCTGTTTTGCTACCATATTAGCCTTCCTACAGCTCTACATATTGCCTCCACGTGCACTGTGTCGACACTTGGTAATCGCTTTGGCAATCTTTGGAGACGCTGATCCTTGCTGGTTGTTACATCACCTTCCTCCCGTTTGGTAAGAACTTGTAAGAGCTTTGTATTTTGCTTGACGAATTGCGCGTGAACCACCATATTCCGTAGTTTGTAGGCATATACATTTGTGCTTTTTGTGTACTAACCATGTCGGGACCAGCTTGATCCGACCGCTGTTGACCCGGCCAAGATGACGCCTGAGCAGTTGCATGCTCACTTCACCCACCTTTTGGGCGGGCATGCTCGCGACACCGATGCGCGCATTGATGACGTGGATGCCAAACTCACCGACGCGCTGGACAAACTGGATGGCCTCGAGGCAGCTTTCAACTCCAAGCTCGACGCCAAGTTCCAGGAGCTTTTGACTCGGTTGCCGCCGCCTCGCGCCAACGTGCAACGCCGCGCGCGCCGCGTTCCTCGTGCGGACGTTCCTGCAGGTACCGCTCCCGCTGCAGCGAGCCGCACATGACGCGCCTTCCGATGAAGGCTACGAAGATTATGAAGGGGACGCGGACGAGCAGGTAGATGAGAACGCATCGGAGGACGAGGAAGTCCAACAACCTGCACCTGGTCGTCCACGGCAGCTGAACCGCCACGCTCGACCACCTCCACGCCCGGTACGTAATGATGATGATCATGTTGCTAAACTGAAGCTGAATATTCCGCCATTTGAGGGTAGATATAATCCCGATGCATATCTTACATGGGAATTGGAAGTAGAACAACGCTTTGCATGTTTAAAATACCCCGATCACTTGCGTGTTAGTGCTGCTACTTGTGAGTTCACAGATTTTGCATCTATTTGGTGGTCTCGAATATTGTAGAACACATGCAGCAAATATTCCTGCTACTTGGACTGGGTTAAAACTTGCTATGCGTACTCGTTTTGTTCCTCCACATTATCAACGTGATTTGCTGAAAAAATTGTCTCGTTTAGAACAAGGAAAAAATTCTGTAGAAGACTATTATCAAGAATTGCAAACCGGCATGATTCGCTGTGGTATTGTAGAGGATAATGAGGCTATGCTTGCACGTTTCTTTGGTGGTTTGAATAAAGAGATTCAGCATATTTTAGATTATAAGGAGTACAACACTATTACTCGCTTGTTTCATCTTGCTTGCAAAGCCGAACGTGAAGTGCGGGATCGCCAACCACCATGGAGAAGAGCTAATGTTTCTGCGGGTCGTACATCGTCATGGTCTCCGCGACAATCAGCGCCACAATCTCGTGGTACTGCACCAGCACCTACTACCTCCAAGTACACCGCGCCGCATCACGAGCACCTCCCTGCCTCCACACCAACACCATCGGCTGGTCCTCCTCGGAGTTCATCTTCCATGGCCTCCACGGGGAAGACGCGCGACATTCAATGTCGCAAATGCTTGGGATTTGGTCACATAGAGAAAGAATGCAGAACCAATCGTGTGATGTTGGTGCGTGAAGATGGCGAATATGATTCTGCAAGTGACTTTGATGAAGATACATTGGCCCTTATTGCTGCACGTGATGGTGCCAACTCTGATTCTGAGAGAGAGATGGAGGTAATGGAAGCTGACACTGTGATGAGGTCAAAGACCCCGTGTGTGGCCCGATCTTGCGGATTGACGTCGAAACCAAAGGGGAGATGGGAAAACGCGAGGAACACGAAGAACACGGCGATGAACACGAGGAACTCCGAGACTCACGCACGCACACCAACCCGATACACCCGATGCTTACCTCCGTGGCTCGATGGACCACGCCAATAGAATCTCCGTGGAAGAGACACGCGGTAGAATTCCCGGAGAGAGATTGGGATTGGAGAGGAAGAGCTTGGGGAAGGAGAGAGAGTAACAAGTACTAGAATCTCCTTCAACAAGATCTAAGTCAACAACCAAGGTGCCTTGATTACGGAGGGATGATACCCAAGGGAGACTAAGCTCAAAGTTAGGGTTTGAGTTCAAAACAAGTCTAAAGAGCTAAAGGGGCGTCCCGGGGGTATTTATAGTCTTACAAGGCATCACAGGCCGAAAAGGTAAGTTCGGGCCGAAAAGATAACTTAAGTCGTGCAGTGCCGGTCGGAGGCCGGTCGGACCGGGCTTGTGGACCAGGCAGGCCGGTCGAGGGCCGGTCGAGACCGGGCTCGTGACCGGCGGCCGGTTTCAGACCGGGCCTCGGGACCGGCGGCGACCGGACGAGGCTCCAAGTTCCCTGGATGGCGTCCGGATGTCACGAGCGCAAATCCCGGTTTCGGACCGGGCGGCCCGGTCGAGAGGCCGGTCAGACCGGGCTGTGGACCGGGTTGCCCGGTCAGGAGGCCGGTCGACCGGATTCTGGACTGGCCGTCCATCTTCTCTTCCTTGCGCTCTTCGGGCGACTTCCGGTCCAGCTCCATGTCCATCTTTGCGTCCAGCTGCTCCTCTCCTTCCCTTGACCTTGGCTTGTCCTCCTCTCCGTGGTCTTGATGCTCCTTGTACCTAATGACACATAGCACGTCGGCATGAGGTAGCAATTCATCCAAAGGTGTACCAAGATCAAGGGTGGTGAGGAGCGAGTTCACCTCATCATGTAGAGCCTTGGCTCGGGCTCGTGTCATCGGTCCTCTTGGGGGACTAGTTGGTCTTGATGGAGTGTCGTCGGTGAGCGGGGCTACATCATCTCCCCCTTGGGAAAGAGTCGTCCTCGACTCGTGGCCTTCCTCATCTCCATGATAGGGTGACAAGTCGGAGACATTGAACGTGTTGCTCACCAAGTACTTGGAGGTGGGGATGTCGATGACGTAAGCGTTGTTGTTGATGCGTTTGAGGACCTTGAAGGGACCATCTCCTCTTGGCTTGAGCTTCGAGTTGCGTTCATGGGGGAATCTTTCCTTCCGGAGGTGTATCCAAACGAGGTCGCCTTCTTGAAATATGCGTTCCTTCTTCTTGGCGTTGAGGCTGGTAGCTTGACGAAGCACATGTTCTTGAATGGTAGTTCTTGTCTCTTCATGAAGTTTCTTGACGGCGGCGGTGCGCTTGTCGAAGTCCATGTTGATCCGCTCATGTAAGGGGAGCGGGAGCATGTCGAGTGCCGTGAGCGGCTCAAACCCGTAGACGACCATGAAGGGACTCCTTGATGTAGTCGAGTGCTTGGCGCGGTTGTAGGCGAACTCCGCGTGTGGAATGCATTCCTCCCATGACTTCAAGTTTTTCTTCACGAGGATGCGTAGAAGGGTGGAGAGGCTTCGATTGACCACTTCCGTTTGGCCGTCCGTTTGCGGGTGCGAGGATGATGAGAATAAGAGCTTCACTCCAAACTTGGCCATGAGCGACTTCCAAAGATAACTCATGAACTTGACGTCTCGATCCGACACAATGCTTCGCGGTACTCCATGTAGGCGAACAATTTCCCTGAAAAACAACGAAGCAATGTGTGAAGCATCATCGCTCTTATGGCAAGGTATGAAATGAGCCATCTTAGAGAACCTATCCACTACCACAAAGATAGAATCATGTCCATGCTTAGTGCGAGGCAATCCTAGAACAAAATCCATGCTAATGTTCGTCCATGGTGCATGAGGTATAGGCAATGGCGTGTAAAGACCATAGGGATTGGAAGTAGACTTAGCTTGAAGGCATGTCGTGCAACGGTTGCAAAGGCGCTCGACGTCCCTCTTCATCTTCGGCCAATAATAGTGAGTGGCTAGCATCGCAAGTGTCTTATCTCGACCAAAATGTCCCATAAGGCCACCACCATGTGACTCTTGCAAGAGTAACTTTCGAAGAGAAGAATCGGGAATGCAAATTTTGTTGGCTTTGAACAAGTAGCCTTTGTGCAAATAGAAGTCATCAAATCCTCGGTCAACGGAACACTTCTCAAATATCGGAGCAAAGAAAGAATCGGAAGTATAGAGTTCTTTGATCTCTTCGAGTCCCAAAACGTGAAAATCCAAGCGAGTCAACAAAAGGGTGTTTTTGCGGGAAAGAGCATCCGCCACTACATTGTCCTTGCCCTTCTTGTATTTGATGACATACGGGAAGGACTCAATGAACTCAACCCATTTTGCATGACGTTTGTTCAAATTGTGTTGGCTTTTCAAGTACTTCAAAGACTCATGGTCGGAGTGAATGATGAACTCTTTTGGCCAAAGATAGTGTTGCCAAACTTCAAGAACACGAACCAAAGCGTAGAGCTCCTTGTCATATATAGGATAGTTGAGGCGTGCGCCATCTAACTTCTCACTATAGTATGCCACGGGTTTGCTCCTCTTGCATAAGAACACCACCAATACCAAGCCCACTTGCATCACACTCAATCTCAAAAGTTTTGGTAAAATTTGGAAGAACAAGAAGGGGAGCTTCGGTAAGGCGTTTCTTCAACTCATCAAAAGCATTTTGTTGGGCCTTGCCCCAAACAAACGGAACATTCTTCTTGGTAAGCTCATTCAAAGGGCAAGCAATGGTGCTAAAATCTTTCACAAAGCGGCGGTAAAACCCGGCAAGTCCATGGAAGCTTCGGACTTGGCCAACATTTGTAGGAGTAGGCCAATTATGGATGGCCTCTACCTTGGAAGAATCAACTTCAATTCCATTAGCGGAAACCACAAAGCCAAGGAAAACCAATTTGTTTTGAGCAAAGGTGCATTTGGGGAGGTTAGCATAAAGCTTCTCATGACGCAAGATGCACAAGACTTCTCTCACATGTTGCACATGGTCCTCGAGACATTTGCTATAAATAAGAATATCATCGAAATAGACAACCACACTCTTGCCAATGAGAGGACGCAAGATGTGATTCATGAGGCGCATGAAAGTTGATGGAGCATTGGATAGCCCAAATGGCATAACAAGCCACTCATATAGACCAAGTTTGGTCTTGAATGCCGTTTTCCATTCATCACCAATAGCCATGCGGATTTGGTGGTAGCCACTACGCAAATCAATTTTAGAGAAAATCGTGGCACCACTAAGTTCATCAAGCATGTCATCTAAACGCGGAATGGGATGGCGGTAACGGACGGTAATGGCATTGATGGGGCGACAATCCATACACATCCGTTGCGTCTCATCCGGTTTAGGCACAAGAATCACGGGAACCGCACAAGGGGAAAGGCTTTCGCGAACGTACCCTTTGGCGAGGAGATCTTGTATTTGTCG